>NC_037298.2:11710364-12012153 GCF_000002775.5 Populus trichocarpa | reverse complement strand
ATTTTGAAATTTGAAGGACACCCCCTCCCCCTGATTTTCACCCTTAAACTATAAAGTATTTTAATTGACACCTCTTCCATCATATTCTGTCCAATTTGACTATTAAATATCACATGCTTTCTTAAAAAGTCATTCAAAAATCATCTTTAAAATTTAATTGTTGATCAATCAAATAATTCTAGATTAATTTTGCTAACTATTTTTAGAAACTATAATTAAAAACTAAGTGCTTAGCATAGAAGGATTATAGCTTCGTAAATCAAACTAAGTGTAGGATTCCCTGCTTGACTTTAACACATTAGAAATAATATGGGTAGACTAATCTATACAAATAAAAAAATGAAAGAAATAGAAGAGAGATAAAAGTTGTAGAGGAAAAGAAATATAAATTGCAAAAGGAAAATTACATAAAGAAATTGTGTATATGAGGATAGTCATCATTTTCAGCTATTGGATGATTTATTTGTAATATTATAAAGATAGAATTTAACATATATTTGAAATCCTATTGCCGTGAAACTATCTATAACATAAGAACTTTATAATTTATATCCTAGTACAACTTGTACTCTTTATTTATCCATATCCTTCTAGCAAGTGTATGTGTTATTGCTATACTATTGTATGTACCTGTCTAACTACTAAAGGCTTCTATTTTGAATAGATTTGATAAATCAATTGAATCATAATTTTCTTGGTCGATGGTCGATATCAACTATCTTCACTGGTTGATGGCAATTCCATTAAACTACACATGTTTGTTTATTTTTAATATAAACAATACTCCTCATATTTTCTTATTTATAAATGAAGGAATGTTGACCTACTATTTATACTCAAATCAATCAACAAATCCATCATTGTATAATGTGATTAGCCTATTTTTATGATGAATTAGGCTCAATCTTGTCTTATAATGATTGTGTTTATGATCGATCATCAACAATACATGTTAGTATTGTGATACGTGTTTGTCATTGTTGATTATTAATCAAAAAAATTGTCTTGTAATATCCCCAACTTTAAGGATCAAATCATTTTATGATCTTCATAAATGCATGGAAAGAACAAGGAATTTTATTTTTATAAATCAATTCCATGACCCATAATTCTTAATGACTTATTTGTAATCTTGTTAAACATGGTTAATGATTCTATCAAAATTTTGACAGAGTTTCACCTGCATCTTGACATACCAAGTTATCGATATTTTTACTTCTAATCACAATGTAATTTCCTAAAATTTCAATCATATCCAACCATCCTGGATAATATCTCATTCAAGACCAATCATACTTTTCAAATTCACATCATACTCGTTCATACATTTAAACAACCATATACATAAACATTTAAAGACCTTAAAATATAATAGCTACCAACTTATAATCAATTCAAGAATATGTAACCAACAAGTATTCATACAAACATCTATTTAGCACCTTATATTAAAATCTCAATTAACATAACATTTACAATATTAGTTTTACTGATAATACTTTTAGTTTTTACAATATCCAAAATAAAGTTATATGATTGTCCATATTTTAACTACCGATCTATTTACATTCTCATTTAACAAAAATCTATCATTTGATAATACTATATTCTTTTATCACAACAACTAGGATGATCATAACCCTACAATATACTAATCATACCTGACCTGTGATGGACATGTAATTAAACAAATAAAGCATAAATAGTTAATTACTATTTAAACCATGAATCTTATTGTTCATAATTTATTCCTACATTTTATTTAACACCAATATTACACCTTCAATTTTTTAAAATATCATTCTTGTTTTTAGTAATCCAACACTAAATTATCACATCACAATGGCAACCCCTCATGATCATCATAACTCCAACAACTCATTTAATTGCCATCAATCTGGTTATCCCCTTACAGATACCAATAAATTTGATAATCTTTCTGATTGTCAAAAATTCGGCTATCCCCTCACGAATGCCAATAAATTTGACAATCTTTCTGATTGTCGACAATCTGACTATCCTCTCACGAATTCTAATAAATTCAATAACTCTTCTAATTGTCAACAATCCGACAATCCTCTCACGGATGTTAATAAATCCAATAAACTTTTCCAATTACTAATAATACACATCATTATCATTTATTTTGTTCCTTCTTTCACAACAATTATAACACATCTAATAACCAAAGTATTGAAATTAATCATTAAAATAATTTTATAAATTCAAGTGTAGTAAAGAACACCTACCTACTAATCGAGAGGATCTTTCTCCACTTGTCGAAGATCCTGCTCTTGTGATCTCCCCTGAATTAATACGATTTTACCACATTAATTCATATCCATAAGATCTAGGGTGCTTAAATTCTAATCACACACAATTTCTTTATTCTCACACAACATACCAAAAATCCCATTTAAATTCATCTCATCATCATCAATATTTTTTTTATGTGCATTAATTACATACAACTTGTATTTTTTAATGAAATTTCACAATTCCTTATTTATATTCCCTTTGTTAACCAACACTTCTCAATTAACAACATAGGTTTCTTTTCTCATTTTCACCTTATTTAAGCTTTTTTGTTTCCCTTTCTTTATTATAAGTATATCTCTTAGTATCGATTGCATATGACATCTCCATTATATAATTATATCAAACTTTCCTATTTATCACCTACCATGGTTGGCCCTTCCTCCCTACAAATCACCATGATCCCTTCTTCAATTCTTCTTAATTTAACATCTTTTATGTGTTCTCACATGTAAACACTATATCAAATCACCCCTAATATTTCCTTCTATCATCGGCCACTACCCTTATAGCAACACCATGATTTCTTTCAAATTTCTTCATAAGTTCACAAGTTCGTCAACCAAATACAATCTAATTATAATAAATCTGTCAGGAGCCTTAATTCATCAACAACAATCCCTAACTAAAAATTAAAAATTTTCAACTAAAATATATATAAATCTCATGCAAACTTGTTAAAATCGATATAAAACACCTTTCCAGACTATTGTTCAAGCTTTAAATGCCCTCTAAACAAATTTCAAGGATTCCCCCTTTCTTTTTCCTTACTTGGCCGAATTTCCTCCCTTGATTTTCACCCCCTTTCACTTGTTTCTTTCTTATTTTGATGTTTAGATGGATTGAACTTTACAAATTCTCAATATCTCCTCTCAAATCTACTCTTACCTCATGTTCTTTTTTTTTTCCCTAAGTTTCTCTCTCCATTTCTTTAAAACATTTAAGAAAAATCACCCTCTCTTCCTCCTCCTTTAATGGTCAGCCAACACACACACACGCACGCACATATATAGATAATAATTTGGTTAATTCCTATTACATCCCACCTTTATACCTTTTCATGTTCTCGAGTAAATTTTTAACTGCTCGAAAAACCTGTTTATGCCATTTTTTGAATGGGCGATATAAAAATTCATTAAACTTTATCCCATAACCTGATTTTCCTATTACATTATTTTCATTTGGTTTTTATTCACATTCTGTACTTTTTTATTTTTCAGCTATTTTTTGTAATTGATTTTTTAAAAAAAAAAAACCCATACATAAAAATTTTATTTTAATTTCTCTCATCTATCATCATTCCCCCGAGTTAAATATTCATTTCACTCACTTAGTGTAATTTTTCCCTCATTAATTTTGTAAATTTTATCTCAAAACCTAATCACTTAGTAAGGTATATGGTTTAACATATCCTTTCTCATTGGTGTGTTGAAGTGATGCATCCTTCTAAACTGCATCTTGATTAGTCGACCTTGTTGCCACTTTCTTCCTAGGTTTGGGAGTGTTGGTGATCTCTAACCAATTCATCATCCTTATGTTAGGCATGACATGCCCAACCTTACAGGGCATACATCCCACCACCCCATGGACTTGGGATGTCACACTTGAGTTCAACATAGGGTATACAGCGTATCTGAGCCCATTTTTTTTTTTACCTCTAACGGGCTTAAACAACTCGCCTGAGCCCAACACTTCCTTGAAAATTTTTTTACGACCCCATGCGGGTTCCTCAGTATTTTATATTAATCCAACACATATTATTTAAAGTAGAATACAATGCAAAATATCACAAGAGTGAAATGACTATTCAGCCCCTTTTTTACACAAAAGAACAAGATTCATGAGCTATAAATACTGTATGAATCCTTGAAGTTCAAGGCTCACAATCTCTTCATTCTCTATATTTTTAGCACATATATTTTCATAGCATCTCTCTCTAAAATATTGTCGCACATGGGCTCTCGGTGTAACGGGACATCATAATTGAAGAGTCGCCACCTAGTTGTTTGGTTCAAGTTTACTAGGAGACCCGGGTATACTGGTCTTATCAGAAACTCCAATGGTAAGGAACTAGTATTATCACCCCTAACACACCTTACCTGAGGTAAGTTGCATTGTGGTCTAAATATAGTTTAAAGGTTTTGATGAGTTCTTAGCCAATGGTGTGTCTATGGCTCAGAATAAAAATTTACTCTCATGAATAAATCTAACATCTTGAATTATTATGGGCTCGTATGCCCAGATAAATTCTTATAGAAAGAATCCATGTAGGTTCCCTAACATTGTTCACCTTTCCTGAAAGGCGAAAGTGTTTCCCACTCGTATATTATAGTGAAAAATACTCCCAATTAAAATTGGTGAATATTAAAACATTCTGAGAATTTTCTAGTTAACCCCTGATATTTAAATATCAGCTTACTTGTAGGTCCAATATTTATACCAAAATATTGACCATTAATTTTCAAAGAAAAAAAAAACTTAGGGTTATTAAAATATTGACCAAATCCTTTAGGAATTTTATAAATTTGTTGTAAATTCCACAAAGAAATACAAAAACAATTCTAAAACATTGCTAAAACATTTTTCTCTTTTTTATAAATAAATTGCACTTTTTGTAAGGATCAGGCAGTATGCAACAAGCAGAAATTATTTTTTGTGTCATATGCAATTAAAACATTGGATTAATTAATTTTTTCTTTTTCTTTTTTTTAACAATTATTTAACATAAAATAAAATAAAATGCAAACGCACACACACCATTTTTCACTAATTACTCACACACCCAAAACTACACATGTTTTCAAACCATCAAAAATTCAAATTCTAACAATAATTTAAAACACATACTAAAAATTCAAAAGTTTTCAAAATGGTCTTCCCAACAATTGAAAAAAAATTAGAGAGATTGTTGGAAACTCAGGGAGCATACTAGAAGATTCTAAGATAGTTGACACAGTGGCAACACGTGGGTCTCACGTGCCGCCGCCACTGGCGGCGCGTGCAGGTGATGATTTGTTGTCTTAAGAGGTGCGTGGGGGTGTGGATCAGGCAATTCTTCATCTCCTCTTCACTCTTATATCGATGGTGTAACAAGGAGAAACTTGTAAAAGCACGAAACAAACACAACAAACTCTAGTTATTTTTCTTTATTTTCCCTTTTCTAGATCTAGTTATCTCTCACTATTTTTTCTTTAAATAGTCATCACCACTACTACCATATGTGGAGCATTGTGTGTGGGGAGGGCTAGTTCGGTGGCTGTTGATGGGTCATCAGTTCATGACTAGAAAGAGAGAAAAAGTCATTGGCGGTGGTATTTACAATGGCAATGTTGCTGGAGCTGGCATTGTCAAATCTGTTGTTGACAAAGGTTGTTGTGATGTTGAGGAGCTGGTGCCTGCTGGTGGAGGAATGTGTTACTTTTTTTGCGTGGCCGGTTAGGAAATGAGATGCAAGGCTGCTAGATCTTGGATTGCTGTTACTGTTCGTGACTTCAATGGAGTCCAAAGACTTTTTGGTGCTGAAAGGTAAACATGTTGTTGTTGTCAGTCATGCTCCTTTGTTGCTCTCAATTAGATAAAACAAGATGCAAAGCTGTTGGATCTTGGATTGCTGTTGTTGCTACTACTGCTCATGGCTTTAATAAAGACTAAATGCACTTGTACGTTGGAAAAGAAATGTCATGTTGTTGTTGAGATGTGGTGGTGTGGTCGGCAGTAGGTGAAGGGAGAGAAGTTGTGTCAGTTCGGTGAAAGAGGTGTTATCACAGTTGGAATAAATAAGAGGAAAGGTTATTGAGCTTGGTTTTGTTAAGAGTTGTTGAACGATGGTTCAACCAAAGGAAGGGTTGTTGGTAGGGAGGCTGGACTACGGTGTTAGGAAGAAGGAGGCCAATGTTGGCTGGCGGATAAGTTTAGGTATAATGGGGGCTAGGGTTTTTTGTGTGGGGAATTTGAAAAGTGTGTTAGTCTTTTTATCCTCTCTCCTAAACATTCTCTCTTTTTTGTGTGTGTATAACCACCTATTTATAGATAAAAACTTGTCTTCTTCACCTCAATTGCTTGGTTCCCAAGCAATCTAATTTTTCTTTAGTCCCCTCATTTTCTTCCTTTTCACTTATGGTCCCTTTGCCCATTTATTATACTTTGATTTTTCTTTTTCTTTTTTGTAATTTGAATTGTTTTCTTAAAAAAAAGGGGCAATATCAACGTTAATTCAAAAAGCGCGTTAACAACTGAATGCGTTGAAAGTAGATTATTTTAATTTTATATTCTTTGGAAAAGACGCTAAAAATGATGAAAATATATCAAAAACATGTTTTTTTAGGTTTTTGTTGTTTTTTCTATTTGTTAGGTTTTTTTGAAAGAACCAGTCGGGGTTTTTGTGAGAATGAAATGCTAAGCAACAATTCCAAATGTATTTACTATATACGGAAACTTCCAAATGGTTGTTGAATGGATATTAAATGTCTTTCTACTCAATTTTTGAGTTCAGAAATTGAATTGGATAGATGAAGTTTGCTTAAAGAAATCAGTATTGTTAGTTGTGTTCGACACTAAAGTGTGGTTTCTATCATAGGATGGTCACTTTGAATGTAACCCATGTAGTTTAAAATCCACCCATGAGCTATTGAAAAAACAGAGAAATAGAGGAAACTCATACAACAGAATCTTAGTTACATTTAGGTTTGTAGCAGCAGCCAAAGGTGGTTTTTAGGCAAGTAATATAGTTTGTTAAGCAATGCTAACAATATAATGATATGCTTGTAGAAATACTTCGATAAAGCTATTTTGTTTTTGGATGAGAAATCTATGAACTATTCATGAATATATTTTTTAAAAGTGAAATTAAAACATGAAATTTATTATAAAACAAGTGTATGAAAGGTGTGGTTTAAAACCCAATCAATTTAATGTCAAAATGCTTCTTTTAAAGCATGCATACAACATGTTTGTTAAAATGCTTCTTTGAAGCACCACAATATGTTATTCTAAGGATCTAGAAGCTCTTTATAAATTAAATTGAATATAATGGTAAATCTATAAATATCTAGATACATAAAAATCAGAAAACCTGAATTTTTTATTTAGGCTTTCGGTTCAAACAGACCGGTTTCGGTTCGGTTCAGTTAATTTTATATAAAAACCAGAAAACCTAAATTTTTTATTTGGCCCTTTTTGGGCTTGTTTTGGGCTTTCTGATGGGTTTGTAATTAATGTTAATATTATCTCATTTTGTTACAAAATTCTATAATATATTTAATTTTTTTATCACTAAATATTCATTTATATTAAATTATTAGTGCCAATATTATGTTTAAAATTAATTAAAAGTCTTTCTAATATTTGTGTTTTGGACCCTCCTGCATCAGAGTTTAAATAACTAACACACCAAGTTAAAATTTAAATTACAAAGCATTGCCTTTAAAAAGGCTTAAACAACAAATAACCTTGTCATAAAAAATAAAACACTTCATGCAAAAAAAATAAATCTTCATTATGCACATCATCCCAATCAAAAAGCATATCAAGATGACAAGAACATTGCACTTTGATTCCTTAATACCATTGACATCAAAACCTGGAATTCAAAATCTAAAATTATAACATGATAAAATAAATTACAATATGTAAAAATAAAAGGTAAAAGGTGGTATTTTACCATCAAACTAATTTTTAAACTAATTATCATCCGTTGCTGGATATAACTTTCCATCAAATTCTACAAATATTAGATGATTGCAAACTCTTTAATTAATAAATCATAAAAACAAAATAAAAGGTGTAAGTTAGCTGACTCAAGGTAACATTAACAACAAAAAGTTATAACACTGCACTTTGAAATTGCGGGAAGAAAAAATCTTACTCTCATATCAATAAAACACTTCACATTGGATGTGTTCAAATGATTCTCACTTCTTTCCATCACAGGAACATCATTTTCTCCTTCCACTCCATCAATTACTTTCCAATCCATTCTATCAAAAAAAGGTTAAGTGCAAAGAAACAATTAACAAAACATTTGCAAGCAAACCAATGGACTACACAACCTCATGGTTCCGAGTTTGCAGGATTAATATGTTTCGGTGCTCCATTGAAGGAAAATGAAAGAAAAACGGCTGCTACACTTACAGCAGATGGAAAACAACAGCTGATTATGGCCTTTTGTTAATCAGAAAATAGAAATTACATGAATGCAGTTTTGATTTTTGGTTAGACAGAATTCGTAGCTAATTGATTCCTAGCTTCACAATCATGCAAGCTAGGATGTTGATAGTTCTCTTGAAGAAGAGCTTGTCAGTTATCTCAAGAATGCTAGGTACTGCTGCCTAGAAACCAAAACATTATCAACAAAAGAATAAAATAAGCAGATGACCCTTGCCATGTCCAAGATTAATTTGGTTGCAGATTGACAAAATCAACTCTGGAAGAAGTCTAGTCTATACACTGTAAACGTTTTTGAGCTATGGATGGCTATTTGTTGAGGTGAAGCAATAGTTTGATGAATAGCATGCTGCAATGTCTAGCACTCTTAATTAGCTGAAGTTTGCCACAGTGATTCAAGTATCTCTAAGATTTAGTTGTAGTCAAGAAATGTACCTCAACGTCCCTCACCGCCCGCAACTACTTCTCAGCAAATCTATGTAAAAGCTAGAAGAATCTTCATTTTAGCAAGCATTAATCTGTTTGCAGGATCCACACAAACAAGCTCTTATGGTTCCGAGTTTGCAGGATTAAACAGATAAAAACGCAGCACCTTTCATCTTCAAACATGTCCAACTCACATTAAATTATTGTTTTATAACATCCCAAATACACCAACACGCACATGACCCTTAAAAATCCCACCTTTTTCAACACACAAAGCACAATCATCCGAAAAAACACCACTCAAGATCCAAAAATCTAAACTTTATCAACGCCCAGTACACAACCATCTAAAACAAACAAAACCCAGCACTCAAAAAACTATATAAAAACATAAAAAAGAGTTACTTACTGGATAAGATCTTGTAACTGTTGAGCTCTAGTGTTCACAAATCTCAAATATACAGATCACACTACAGAGCATATGTTTTTTTTTAAAAAAAAACAGAGATTGACAGAAAAAAAAAATCATACCTGGTGTGACAAGATTCAAGGTCGGGTCGGGTGTGAGAGATGGAGGTGACTGGTTTGCTAGATCTAGAGGTTAGGTTGGGTCGGGTCGTGTGTCATGCCCGTGTGGGAGACTGGGAGAGGGATATGGTTGGTTTGTCCAGATTTGTAGAGTCATGGACTTAGGAGAATGGAGATGAAGATTGATTATTTTTATCTGGTTTGTGAGGGTTAAGAGGGGGCGGCTAGACGACTGAGAGTGTGAGAGATTCTGAGATTGAGAGTTTGAGACTTAAGAAAGATGAAAGATTTGTGAACACTGTATCAATTAATTATGATTCTGTGAATTTGTGAGGGTTGAGAGGGGGCGACTGGACGCAGAGGACGAGTATCGCTTGCTAGGGTTAAGAAATTTTGTATTTATAGTACCCCTTAACTGAACCGGTTCGGTTCGGTTGGGGTTTGGTCGGTTTCAGGTTTCTTAAACCGAACCGAACTTTTTTTAAAAAAAATAATCGGTTTAATCGATTTGTTTTTTCGGTTCGGTTTTTTTTGTTATTTTTTTCTCGGTTTCTCGCTCGCCCATATATATATATATATATATATATATATATATATATATATATATATATATATATATATGAAAAACCTAATTACTAACCACAAAACACACTTTAATTGAACAAAAATCTCAAAATCAAACCAAATTAAAAGTTCTTTTCAGCCCCCAATCTATCTCATTAAATATTATTGAAGGTAAAATCCGTCGTCGTTGAGTTTATTTCTAAAAACGGATGATGCAGAGACACTTGAATCATACTTGTTAGTGGTCAGGCAATCTAAAGCTGTATATCAGCAGAATGTGTAAGAAAGTCATCATACTTGTAAAGCTTCCTCCTGAAATTGTTGTGCTAATTATGGAGTTTGCCCCAAAGAAAGTCAAGGATGCACGTCACACCACGTTTTGCTCTTGTCACCCTCTCTCCAAGGACTAGAAGATGACCCCAAAATGATACTTATCAGACTTAGCTGTACTTTACAAGCTTCCATTTAACATTTCAAGATACAGTTCAGTACCTTCTGGAACCGTGGAGCCCAACCAGGTCCCACAAATCCTCTATAAAATCAAAATCAGGACCCACACTTCCTTATCACATTCATAAACACCCACATCAGAGGTCGCTTTAAGAACATGCAATCGTGAGTCTGTGACCTCCTTTCTTTTTTATTTTTTCGAAAAAGTCAATGATCTCATTGGCAGCCTGGGAGCTAGATTGCTATAATTATTGTATATTAACCACTAGACTTAATTAAAAACGCTGTGGGATTTCTTTTACAAAGGATAAATAAACCGAAGAAGAACACAATGATGTAAAGAAGCCACGCAAAACTCCGATTGCAATCATCATTCATCGTTGTTTCCGCCAGTTAGGGCTCTCTTTGGGCTGAAAAACATATTAATCATGGGAATTGGACAAAGATAGCAGCCAGCATGGTAGCTTTACAGCCTACAAGGGGTCAGATGAAGATCACGAATATGTAAAGGATAAAACTACTAGCTTTGTAAAAATTAGGCTTATTAGCATTTCTTACTATTCTTGGCAGCAAGCTGCTCTACACCTTTCTTGCTCTCTCTCTGAACCCTGCACATTGTTCTACTTCCTTAGCCATCTAAAGCAGACTATCTTACATTTTTTTTCCCTTCTAGAGAACAGTAAGCTCTCTAGATTGCTTTCTGTGATTACATCAATTTTTTTTAAAAAAAGAAAAGAAAAAAAAAGGCTCTGAAACCTGTAACATATTAACTTTATGTATCTGTCGTCTTTGCAATCTCCACCAAGTAACATGGAGAACAGTTCTAGCTTCTCTCCTTCAGTTGGTATCTGACCTATGACGCTCACCGATTAAGTTTAGGTAATTTTTTTTTTTTTTTTTTTAAGAAACGGAGGTCCTGGTGTCTGAAACCCTCGAAAATGGTCTTGGAATTCAGTCCTCTAACTCTATAATTCTTCTGTGCCTTACTCTATATAACTGTTGAAATGCCTTTCCCTATTGCAGATGCAAACGGGCTCTCGGGAAGATTAACTCCTTGGTTGCTGCGTCAACAAGCAACAAAAAACCCAAATCAGAGATATTGCGCAGCAATTCTTTTGTGTATAAAACTAAGATGATCCAGTCCTTCCCTGAGAAAGCTAGTCACTGCTGCATTTATACAAAGTTTCTAATTTTTTCTGATCATTAATTACTATTATATAGAACAAAATGCATATCCACTTGTACCTATCCTGCTCACTGCAATTGGTCCTTGTATGCCTATGCTTTTCCTCGCTGGTGGAACCATTATTCAAAACGTCAAACCAGTAATTGAAATGCTCAGCAGATGGGAACTGGTCTGCTTGTTCTGCACAGGCAAAACCATTAAATTAGTAAAGCAGAATAGGTTTAAGGCTTACAATGTTATCAAGGCACCCAGATAACAATGAAAACAAAGAAGCCAGTGTATTATAGACCTTCTGAGAGCTTGAACTCATCCATAGAGTGGCCATGATATGCATGACGAGCCAGGGGTTTAGGCGCAAGCTGAAACTCAGAGAGACGCCTTCTCTCAAGTTCAAGTGCCTGCTCATGTTCCTCCATGAGCTGCTTCCTGAGTAATCTTGAATTATCACAAACTCTCGGCACTAAAAAATTAACAAGAGAGAATGTTAGCTACATAAATACAACACCCAAGCGAGGGGTTAGCAAGAGAAATCATATAAGGATTCTACTCACCAGAGTGAAGCTCAGAATCTCCATCTATGAAGTGTTGGCTGTAAAAGAAAGGGTGCTGTATTTTCTCAGCGTACTTCCTGCACAAAAATTCTCTTCAAATTATCACCTCTACTTGAAAAATATATATAGCAGATAATTTAATCATAAAAAAAAAAAAAAAAACATGAACAGAAGTTCCAATTTAATTTTATCAACATCTTACAAGCAGCACAAAAAAATTTCTCGCATTTTAAAATGGAAAGCAGTACATATGAACTCGTGGAGACGATGCAAGAGTAATTATTTTCAATCCAGTGAAAAGAAAAATGAACAACCATGCAAAAGATCCATGCTTTCCTTAAATTAAGAAGCACGATCATAAGTACAGAAAACAAGTAGTATGCTTTGTCAATAAAGGAACAGAAGCCAGCTGGAATCATTTTGTAATTCTTTTGTTTATATTTAATTTTGATGATTGGCAAGAGAAGCAAGAATGTCAAAATATCAAAAAACGAACGAGGTGACCCATTCAAACTGGAATCATTTTGCTTGTAACAACAGGAACACATACAGGTTGAAAATATCTAATATTTCATAGATAGGATAGGGATCCAACTAGGCAAACTTCATGATTGATGGATTATACAAAACAATGGGCCTACCACCTCATATGCAGTTTCACCAATCTATGGAAAGTGGGCAAGGAAAAAAATTGTATTTTAAAATGAGCAAATTATCAAATCCACAAAAGCAAACCATGAAGGAAAATGTTCAATATTGTATTAAGATAAAAACCACTGGCACCACCTGTCAAATGATAGTGTTAGCGTACATTACAGTAGCTAATTATGGACATGATAGCTGAAAATGACGGACAATAACTACATAATAAGAAGAGATAAGGTTTAAATCAGTCACAACGATTCATTCAGAATCTCTTTTGCCATTTGGGTCAGCAAACCATCCAGCAATAATTACTCATCAGAACTCAAAGACGAGATAATATTTTAAACCAAAAGGAATATTAAAGGAATGATAAGAGGGAGAGGCGAAGCATCATTCTATAGCAGATAATAGGGCAGGTTATCCTTCAAATATTTACCTGTCAACAAGCCTTGATTTTTCCCTGTAAGGTTTCACAAGAACACGAGCCCCACAAACATGATGAGGATTCCCCTTTGATAGTATCTGCTTTACAGTCTCCGCAAAAACAAAAGTCACAAATCCAAACATCCTCTTCTGCTGGCATGGAATCCTAACATCTTGAACGGGCCCAAATTTGCTACAGAAATAAAGGACCAAAACAAAATGGAACATCTTTAACGAACAAAACAGACCAAAAATAAAATTGAGGATCTCCATAAAGAAACATTCAGATATACTAACCTGAAATAGTTGGAAACATCTTGCTCTGTAAAGGTACTTTCAGCTGGAAAGGTAAGATAGATCTGCCTAGAACCAGCAACAATTCCACCGGGATCATTCCTCTCACCAGCATACTCCAAGTACTTTGGAACATCTTCTGTCAAAATCACTGAATGCTGCCCATGAGGCCTGTCCCAAACAATAAAAAGTTAGAGAAGTTAGACAGATCCGTGAACTCAGATAAAATTTAATAGGAATTATAAACACTATGAGTATGCACATATTGCACCTGTCAATGAGACGAATGCTATTCTTCAATCGAGCTAGGAGCTTTGTTAGACTATAACCTGCCTTGCCATGTCTCTGGCTCTCCGTAAGATACCCCTCGGCCTGCAGCATCCTCCCATACTTCTCATAATACATCATTGGCAAAGAGGCAATTGAAACTGGCACCCCTCTTCTTGATTTCAAAAGCTCAGTGAGCTCCAATTCAAGCTTTTCAAGAGAGCCAGGTGAGATAAAATGTTCATCGTTTGCAATCTCATTCGAATTCAGACTGAGAATCTGAGAAAAGCTTTCTGGCATGGGATGGCCATGGAAATACCTACAGTTGTTCCCATGCTTGCAGAACCCTTTATTGAAGTAATGGCAAATCTTAACAGGAAATTCAGGCAAGCTTGGAGACCTTCTACTAGTCCTAGGACCTAATGCTGGTTCTGGGTAAAAGTAACTGCTAGAAAAGTCAGAATTAACAAACTCTAACTGATCATCCGAAGTCAAGAACTGCATTTGGTTTTGAAGCCGGTAATCTTCAGGGAGCATTTCTGAGTACCCTGGTGGACCAAAATCCAGGTTGTGCGCCTGTTGCTGGTCACCAGTTACTTGGGCATCCCAGAAAGAACCTGCAGTCCTAATCTTTATTGGAGAGGAAATTGGGTGTGATGAAACTGCTGTGTTAGGAATGAATTGCAGATGAACATCTGAAACAGGTGCCGGGTTCACCTGAGAAGGTGAAATTGGATTCGGAACTGGTGTTTTGTTTAGCCCCAGATCAGATTTGGCTTTGCTAATCGTAGCGTAAATCAAATTATCAGGGCTAAAGGCTAGCCGAATCATTTCTCTCTCACCATGGTTTTGTAACAGAATATAGCCAATGATCTTGCCGACGAATTCAGGCTCTATCTCCTGGATTCTATTGTACACAACCTTTGTGGACTCTGAAAAATCCATTTCAAATTCTCAACCCTACAAAAGCAACACGGTAACGACATAAGTGGCAGGGTCAGTAGAAAATACACAGAAATACCGTTAAAATTCCAAATTATTGTGTGGACAAGGACAAGTACATTTCTTTCACAAATTGCAAATATAAGTAAATGCAGATTCAACACACCTAGAAGATAAAGACTGTGAATATTAATAAATACATCGTCTGCCAACACTTTAACCCTGTTATGGATAATCAAGAGAAAAGAAAAATCACATGAAGAAAAGCATTGGTTGTGACATAATCATTCCATTTGTTCCCTTGTATTTACTTTGTAAATAGAGAGGCTTAGCATTTATGACAACCAAAAAACCATCCTGTAAGATATTGCCAAAAAAAGAGAGACGGGGATCCAAGATACATGTTGAAGAAATGAAAAATTGACAGCAAAATGTGAGGGGGGAATCACAAGAAGTGGAAAAAACTGGAAAATTTACCACTTCAAGAATAGCAACATCAGCAAGAAATACCAACGTTTTGTTTCTTTTTTTAGCATAAAAGACAATCATTTAACATTACATAAAAGTTAACCTCCCAACAAACACCAGGACAATAAATTTATTTACCTCTACAAAAGATATCTGAAAAATCAGAGCAGAAAATGGTAAATAAGGACCCAATTAGAAACATCATTGAGGAGAAACTATGACCAAAACCTCAATCCCCTTTCCCTTCTTTTTCCCAGAAAAAGAAAAGAAAAAACCCTTAATTCTCCGTCCAAAACAAGAACAGAGAAGTCAAAATCTTTATTTTAATATAACCCAACGCCGAAACAATTTTTCTTCTGCACCTTACCAATTTCTTCAAGAGAGAGTTACAGGAACCATAAAATAAATATGAAAAAGAAATCAAATTTTCTTTTCAGTGCATCTTACTAATCAAATTTTGCTCAATACCAAAATAGTCAGAAGCCAAAAAAAAAAGAAAAAGAAAGGAAAGAGAGCATGAAAGAGTACATGAACCATGAAATAAACCAGAATTAAAGTTCTGCAAATCATCACGAAGCCAGTAGAACCAAAGTTTTAGCACATTTTAAACATAAAAAAACAACAGCACTTCCAAATTCAAATAAGAACCCACCCTCTAAAAGTAGAAGCGGGAAAAAACCCCACAAAACCAGCCTTTGAAGCCATTTTTTAACACTAAAAACACAGTTTTTGAACATTTTGAATAAGACCCACATCCAAAGACTCAAAAACTTGAACTGTAATTCACCATTTAAACAAAAAAGAATCGTAACCATACTTTTCTTAAAGAAAGAAGAAGAAGCAAAGATCTAACATACCCACCAAGATTTAACAAGCTTCTGTGTGTATAATAAAGAATGGAAGAAACAAAGTCAAACAAACCAAACCAAAGCCTCAAACAATCTTCCCTCCTTCTCCATGGCCATGTTTGATAGATCACTATGTCTCGCTTTCTCTCTCTGTGTGTCTCTATTTCTCTGCCTGCCTGTCTTCTCTGTTTTTTTAGCTATTTTTATCTTCTTCTCTAGCTCTCCATTCTCCACAAAAACGACACCATCCTTGAAACAAAAATAAAATAAAAACCAACCCAAAATGACAGAGAGGATATTGCTTTTAAAGGCGCCTTTGTCTTTAGTTCAAATCAACTCTCCCCCTCCCACACACATAAATAAATACACCCACTGGAAAACCCTTTTTTTTTAAAAAAAAAAAAAAAAGAAATTGAAGAAACATTAAAACGCTCTCTTTCTTGATAAAACTTTCTTAAGATTTTAGAAAATCTTCTAATATATTATTCTAGAAACTGTCAGTTCAGATAAAAATGCGCGAATTAGTTTAGATTTCGAAAACTGAATTCAAGGTCTAATGTCAATGCCACCCTTCAGCCCATTTCAATATGTCAACTGGTTTTTATTTATTTTATTATTTCCATAAACAATAATAAATTCTTAATTCAACATGACTTTTTTTATAAAATAATTTGTTTAAAATAAATAAATCCGTGTTGTTTTAATAATAATAATAATAATAATAGCATTAGTGTTTCGGAAAAATCTATGTGGCCTAGCTTTTTTTAGAAACATTTCTGTCTCTCTTCTCTTCTCTTCTGTCCTATGTACTCTGTATGGTGTGATTAGCTTAAACAAAAAAAGAGTTCTGTGTGATTAATCATTCACCGTTGATCAACTTCTTCTGTTGTTGAGCGCTGGAAAAGAGCTGCTGTTATGCACGAGCTTGGGAATTGATGCCAAACATGCAGTTAATTATGGCCACGTGTACATGATTATCGGTTTTGATCTTGCGGTGCATCTCAAACGCGTATTGTTTTCTGTCCTATAGTTAGCTCATTGTGTGCCTCGTATCTATTCGTGAATCTTTGCATGCAAGCCACGTGTCGGTCTGTAGTGGTTTACAGTCTGGGTTTACAGGTACTTGCTATACGGAGTATCTGTAACTGCAATTGAAGAAGGATGAGTTTTTCTTCTTTTTTCTCTTTTCTTTTTAACCAAGTGGGGCCCACAACATCCATGCTGTGTCTTGTTTGGCTTAACGTGGGTCCCACCCTGAAGTCCCAGTTCAGTCCCCGTGATTGGTGGCTATAAAATCACCGGATCTTTTGAGCAGAATCAACCTTAAAAATATTTATTTTATGGATTTTTTATGGTAGAATTTTTTATGGTAGTGTATATATATATATATATATATATATATATAGACACACACACACTAACGTTGACATGGATATGGATGTAGGAAAATTACTATGGTAAAGAAAAAAATAATAATTGGATAAGTTAATAGTCGAGAAATAAATAGTGAGTGACCTATTCAGCCGGCAAGAAATAGCAATTCTGGAATGGAATTTGATTAAATTAGAAGAATATTTAAATTTATAAGGAGAGAAAGAAGGCAATAAAGTTACAATCAGGCCGGCTCTGTTTAGAATTACGTTTCATAAAAATTTAATTTTTTCAGAATTATTATTATTTTTTTAGATTATTTTGATGGGTTAGTGTCAAAAATAATTTTTAAAAAAATATTATTTTTATGCATTTTCAAACAAAAAAAATTAATGTGTACTTGTTATTAACATGTTTATTAATATCGAGTAAAAAATATATAACTGTGAATTAAAAAATCAATGCCTACATATAATAAATTATAGTAAAGATCATATGAATTAATAAAAATATATAAGATTTCAAACTAATTTTTAACATAGCAGAAAAATGAAACAATGTTATAATTGTTATAGTGAAACATCATTTTCTTAGTCTTTATATAATAATTTAAAAAAAAATGTAAAGAAAAGAAATTATAAAAGAACAAAGATAAGAAAAAAAATGGTATAAATAGATCAGGTATAAAGTGATAAATACTCAAAGTGTAAAAAATAAAAAATATTTTTTTTTCAAAAAACAATATAAAAATAATAATAATAAACAGGTCAAGTATAAAATGATAAAAATTCCACATATAAGAACAATTTTTCATGGCAAGAATGAGTATCTTGCATCAAAAAAGCACTTTCAAAGGGTTACAGAGGAAATTGAAATTATTATTATTTACTTGAAATGATATTTTTAAATCAGTTGATCAAGATTAAAATAAAAAAAATATAATAATTTTTTTTGAATAATGATAATCATAGTACTTAAATTCAATTTTTTTAACAAGTATAACAATCTCTCTTAACCATTAAGAATCTTAAAAAGGTATTGTGCTGATCCAATCTCAGATAGTGAGATATATGAGAGTGTGGTAGTGGTTACGGTTTAAAGTGTTTCTTGCTTGCAAATGCATTAAAATATTTTTTTTATTTTTAAAAAATTATTTTTGACATTAGCACATTAAAACGATATGAAAACATAAAAAAATTTAATTAAAAAAAACTCTTAAATTCATAAAAAAAACACGGTTTCAACAGCATTTCCACACATTACTAGCCTAGTGCAATTTCAATTTCAAACCCCGATTACATGTAAAAGGTATTTTCATACTATTGATGATCACTTGCTCCACATAAGTATGTTTGAGACTTGGAGAATGTTTGTTATTATAGTAATAGTTATTTTTTAAAATGTTTTATACTTATAAATGCACCGAAATAATTTTTTATTTTTTAAAATTTATTTTTAATATGAGCACATTAAAATGATATAAAAACACCATAAATATAAATTTTAAATTTTTTTAAAAATCAATTTTATTACATAAACACCTTTCAACCGTGGCTAAAACAAACAGGAAATAAATTATTGTGTTATTAAAACATTACTTAAATTTGAAGAAGTTTGATGGGGTTATAGGATCCGATAATAGAAAACGTTGAAGAATCACTCTGTGTCGCGTATGATATACATCTTAATCTTATCTTTCTGGTTATTAACTTTCAATAATCAATACTTGGGCAGCTGTCCTTAATTTACGGTGGACTATTATATATATATATATATATATATATATATATATATATATATATATATATATATATAGAAGAGTCCACGTATTTAGGGTAGACTATTCTTTGAAGTTTATCCGATGGGAAGGTATTTGTATTCATATATTTTACAGGTCAACTTTGTTCTTAAACTGTCATATTTAAGTTAAATATTCCCCTTCTATTTGATTTCTTAGATTAGGGAACGTTTGGGAACGCGGTTCAACCCGCGTTCCCAAAAAATTTGAATTTTTTTTTTGTTAAAATTTAATATGGTTTGTACGTTTTGGATCGTTTTGATGTGCTGATGTCAAAAATGATTTTTAAAAAATAAAAAAACATCATTGGCATGCATTTTGGCATGAAAAGTTATTTGAAAAACACCCGCAACCACACTGCCAAACAAACTCTAGTTCAGCTGGTCAAACTATGACCATAGATCAAAACTCACCCTCGGAAAAATTATTTTTTGATATTTTTTATTAGAATTTTTCATATATGCTAATAAAAATTCATTCAACTTTTGAAAATAATTTTGATTTTTTAAAAGTTGTGATATTATTTTATTTTTTTGAATAAACAAGTTAAATAAATTATATAAAAAATAGAAAGTAAATTGAAATTATATCAATTTCTTTTTAGAAACCCTGAATTTGTGTTTATAATTTTAATGTGATTCTAAAAATATATGATTGTGTGGATGCTAAAATTAACTTGTTTTAAACTTTGAATAATTGTTTTGCATCCACGAGAATCACAATAAAACTAATCACATAAATGCATATGGTTTTTTAGGGGGCAAAATTTTCTTATATCATTCCATATAATTTTTTGTTTTTATAATTTTGTAAATATTTCTTGATATCAAAATTTTTGAAATTATTTTTAAAAGTAGACTGAATTTTTATTAGTATATGTTAAATTTTTTAACTCAAAAATATATAAAAATTTTAGCCATTGATAAAAAAAGTAGTTAAGCTAGGATAGTTGATGTAAAGTCAGGATTAGGCATAGCCATTAATAAAAATGATGGTTAGGCTAGTTAAGTTGGTATAGAGTCAGGTTTAGAGATAATCATTGGTGAAAAAATTGGCTTGAGATAGTTTAAACGAGGTAGTTATTGGTGGGAAAAGGTGTGTATTACAGGCTATAAGTGTTAGTATAGGAGACAAAACTAGTAATAGTTATTGGTGAAAAGGTTAGCATCATAAAGTCCATTAGTAAGAGAGAGTGGCCATTGCAAGCTAGGTGCGGGGTTCAATTAGGTTAGGGTTGGGCTTACCTTTTCTCACCTTTTTTTGTTAGGTTTAGGATAAGGGTTAGTTGGCCTAAGGATGGAGAGGGTTCAATTGGTCTTGGCCAAGGCAAAAGAGGGTTTAGCTAGGCTTGGCCAAGACAAGATAGGGTTTGGTTGGGCCTTGTTATCACGGCCTCGGTTAGGCCATTTCGGGTTTTTCCTTCTCTTTTTCTTTTTTTTTTAATATTTTTAGTGCACCATCATCTACCCCAAGTCTTTTAAACTACCATGTTTGAAAGACTTAACTAGTAGAAGTAGGAAAAAAAACACTTACTAATAATATAAGAAGATGAGTATAAAAATAAATAATATGGCATGTGTATGTGTTCAAGAATACATTTAGAGGGAAATGCCCCATGAACGGTCATAGAGACCTGAAGAAGGATCCATAATCCTTTTAGATATAAGTGATCACAAAGACCTTAAGATAAATGGTTATGAAGACCTGACCTGATCGTCTTTGAGGTAAGTGGTCATGAAGATCTGGAGAAAAGTGGTCACAAAGACCTGAAGAAGAATCCTTGATCCATTTAAAAATAAGCGGTCACGAAGACCTTGAGAATTCAAAAGAGACTAGGGATCTCATTCTGGAGATTTTATTAGAGATATGGAGACTTGTTTGGAGACATGAAGAAACATTATTATTTTTATTAAAAAGATAGTGAGATATAATTTCTAAAATTATATGATTTCGAGTAGCATAACATGAGGATTTTTCCATGTTTATTTAGGTTGCATCCTATTATTCATAAATTGTTGGGTGCATCCCATGGAGATCAATCTTTTTATCTTTTTTTTTTAAGAAATGACATTCCTCGGTATTATAATTGTGGTCATAATGGAAGTGAAAGAACTTGTTAGGGTTTTGTATTTTTGCCACTCTTTATAAGTGGTGGGCATCGTTAAAAATTGTTTTTTTGAATCGAAACCAATACCACAACACACGTAGTGATAAAAAGTATGGTTAAAAGCTTAGATAATGTTAAGCGATTATGAATAGATCCTTTGGTACTCGTTCTAGATGCCCTGGTAGGAAATTGATGTTTATGTGAAGATCATACTCTTTAAAAACAAAGGTGACCATATTTTGTTACTCTTGCTTCTTTTACTCGAATTTGGTTCTTCATCACCTATTTCATATTGAAAAGAGTTTTGTCAAGGAGAGTATACATATGTTTCCATGATGAGTAGTTATAGACTCTATCAATAAGGGATTCATTGACAATAGGTTTGAGTAGATTTTTTATGCTTAGCATTCCTTTATTAATTCCTTAGGAATATGCTTTGGTACTTTTATTTTCTTAATAGGTGATAGAAAAGAGCTTAGTTATGCTTTTTTTTAGTTCTCATGCTAAACTTAAATGAGAGATAAGCTTAACATAAAAATCATGAAGGTCAAGGATAGAGCCAAGATCAAGGCTCCATAGAATGTTGCCGGGAGAATTTTACACATAATATCACTTTTTACACTACAAGCTTTGGGATGTTTGTAATATTTTATATATGCTTTCTAGGATTTGTAAGACCATCATACTTATCCAAGTTGGCTTTCACGAAGAAACAATCTTTGAAAAATATGTGTGTAACACTTAATGACACAATATAGGATCTTCTACTTGGTGGGAATGATGTTCATTCTTAGTAACTCATGTAGTCACTAATCTTGTCTTGCTTTCTGATTTTTCTCGATAAGAAGCATACGAGCAAGACTTAGAAAAAGATTGATGGTGGTAGCCACTCTTGTGGCTAGGACTTATTGAGAAGTACTTTTCATGACGAGAGTAGCTCCTTTATAGAGTTATAGTATTGTGTCTACTTTGCATATCATTTTGTTTTGTTCATTTAGGGAACTAGAGTTATATATGCATATAATGTATATAATAAATCTATGTGTTTCATTTCTTATTGATATAATAAAAGATTGTGAAGTTGTTTTTGTGTAGCTAGAATAATATTGTTGAACATTTGCATTTAATGGAAGATTTGGTGAAGATCTAGGTAGTTGGAGTTTCTATGGTATGAAGATCAATTACTCTTACATGTCCTAAAGTTTTCAAATTTCCGGCCATGAAAATAATTTTTATAATTGATGGGAATGGATTAGCTCTTTTTTCCTCAATTTCCTATAAAGATGCCACTCACAAAGTCATGAAAATTTCAGACTAGATCTAGGTTTTTCATAGTTGTGTCATGGGATAGTGTCTGGCTTGAAAAATAGGTTTTTTTTTTTTTCATAATAAAAGTTCTTTTGATGCTTAAATTAGTAAATATATGAGAGATAAAATATGTGTGAAGAAAGAATTTATGGTAGGAAAAACAATGTTGTATATGGAATAAGAGAGTAATAGAGTCAAGTGAGATTGATTGAGCTTTTTACCTTATGAATTGTGATATGGTAACTCAGGTCTCATAAGCTTACTTGTTTAAAAGGAAAATATGATGAGAAAGCCAGAAGAGTTAGTGTAGAGTTAGGCTTACGAATAACCTTTTATCCCTACATCCATTGTAAGTAGACTTCATTTTAGAGCATTAATCATTGGACTTCATAATCCTACCAATTCGAAGAACATTATTAATTAATTATAGTCTCGTTGGGTATTTTTGTGAAGGAAAATAGCAAATGATGTGCTTTTGCCCATTTTGACTTCATTCACTTCAATAAATTATTAATACCCTCAAAATTATTAATACCTCGAAATATAAAATGTATCCCGAGTATTTTTTATTTATTTTTTATTTTTTAGGAATATTTGGGAGTGCTGATACATGCCTTTGATAGCTGCTTCACATGAAAATGAACTTGTCATTTATTGCTTTTTCCAGGGCAACATGTGGTGAAGAAACTGCATGGAAACCGAACAAAGGCTAAAGGTGTGGCAGAAGAAAAAAGCTAGAGAAAAGGAAAGGATATTTTCTGCTCGCTTATCTTCATGCCAACCTTATCCACAATTCAAGAATCCTGAGCTGCTGAATTTGTGCTGCTAATTATGTATGATGTGGACATTTGACGGCCAGGATGTGGTATTTTTAGGTTAGATTATTTAAAATGTAATTTATTTTAAAAAATATTTTTATAAAAAAATAAATTGTTTTATTTTTATAAAATTAAAATTTTTGATTGCATTGAAAATAATTAAAGTTTGAAAAATTATATAAAACATTTACACTTGTTTAGGTGGTGTATCTTTCTTTATATAATTATATTACCTTCTCAATGCATTTATTTAAAATCTTAATTTTTCTTATTTTTAAATAAATATTATATATCACATGACTGAATAAAGCAATTTATTGTGATTAAAATTGATGTAAGAATTAATTATGATAGTAGAATTAACTCCCACATATTTAACCATTAATTATCCATACAAAATACAAAGAAAAATCAGTCATTTTTCATTTAAAAAATAGTTTAAGTGGTGGAAGGTAATTAATCCGAAAGTTTAGTTCATTGGGCTGCCAAAAAAAACTATATAAAACAAAAAATTATTTTAAAATTAACCCGAACACAAGCTCGAGCTTGATTTGAACATATGTAGTTTAAACCCAAAATATACTTAGTATAGGGTCTTTCTTCGCTGAAATCTCTAGTGCTTTATGAATCCAATTTTACTTCTCAAGCCATCATTATATAAGCTACAATAAAATCTTGTAATCTTTGAGATTTATAAATTCTTTCCAACTATCATTGGTTTTAAACATGTTAATATTACATGTTAAAAAATATGAATTAAAAAATAATTTTTAACAAAGTCTTACCTCAAATATAAATAGACTCAACATTTAATTTAACCTCAAATGTGTCCATTAACCGTGTTTTAAACCAATTTCTCACTTAAGTTAAAATTGATCAATTTACAAAAAGTTTAGGATTTGTAAAGAGAAAACAGATTGGTAGATTACTACCTCAGGATAGGTAGCTTTTGGTTTTGAATATTCCTTAGTAAAGTATCATCAAATTTACTTGACTGATTAGTGAATACAATGTCTTGAATTATTTAGCCTTAAAAATTACATTTAGTTTAGTCATTGTTTTTTTCACTTTGCCTTCATTCTTTTAAAAGTTACAATTTACACCTCATAGTTTATAAGATATATAACACTTTACATCCTCAGTTACACATAAAAAAAAGTCAACAAAAATATTTAGATTGTTTACAATATTTTTATTATATTCTAATTAATAAATAAAGCGCTATAGTATTAAATATTACAACTTTTCCATCAAATTAAAAAAAAAACCTAGCCACCACCCTCATCTTTTTCTTGACTTGCCATTAATTGTTTTTTTTTTTTTTAAAAAGAAGAAATTGAAGAAACATGTGACATCCAAACTAGTAATAGAAAGAACTTTTATCAAATATTTGGTGAACATATTTATGGACAAATTTGAAAGGTTACAATGGATCCAAACCTTTCAAATTCTTAAAGGTCACAATGGACAAATTTTAATATATTAATTTAAAATAAAAAATATTTAAATTTAGTTTTTAAAACAGAAGTAATATAAAATAACTTCGAGAAATTTCAATAGCAAGAAATCTAAATGAAATAAAA
Organism: Populus trichocarpa; assembly: GCF_000002775.5. Lineage (NCBI taxonomy): Eukaryota > Viridiplantae > Streptophyta > Magnoliopsida > Malpighiales > Salicaceae > Populus > Populus trichocarpa. The sequence continues at coordinate 11,987,098 of NC_037298.2, read as the reverse complement.
ATAAAAATAAAAGCCTATCGTGCAAGTGAAAATAAGCAACAACCCTCTCCCTCTCCCCTCTTTCTCTTCATGATAGACTTACATAACAAGGGTTCAGGTCTATTTGGGAGTGTGATTACAGTTATTTTTAAAGTGTTTTTCATGCTGAAATATATCAAAATGATATATTTTTTATTTTTAAAAAATTATTTTTAAAATCAGCGCATCAAAATAATCCAAAATATATAAAAATATTAACTTTTAGCAAAAAAAAATTAAATCTTTTAAAAACACGAGTTGGTCTGAGTTTTCAAATGGACCTCGGCAGAGCTCCCAGTTTTTCCAAACTTCTTTATGATTTTAAAGTACTTTAATTTTTTTTTCAATGCAAATAGAAAGTTAGATAGGTTATTTCACATTTTTTTAATAAATAATATTTCATTTACATTACACCATATTTTTATCTATCTCCACCATACATATTGAAGCTGAAACTTAGAATTTTTTAAAGGATAATTACAATTATACAGTCAGAGTTCACTTAAATGCTAGTTGTAATTGGTTTTTTGGTTTATGATTTTATAATTTGTGTTGGAATTTCGAAAATTAAATATTCAATGCATCATTCAAATATAAAAAAACAAAAATCTGAAATAGTAACCTCTATGGGAACACGGTACTCCACCCAAACACTCTTTTGATAGTTGACGTGTAGCTTGTTTATGTGTTTTGTATTGCAATGTTAAATATTTTTAATTAAATAAATATTAAAATTATATTTTCTTAGATTTTTTATTTTTAAAATTAATATATTAAAATAATTTATAAAATATTAATTTAATATTTTGTAGATCAATAATAATTTAAAAGGCAATTATAACACAAAAACAAATAATTATTTATTATATATCGCATCATGTAAATATAATTTTAAAAGCTAATCCGGCTAACTTGGTTCATAACAAACCGAGTTTAAAAAAGAAAAAAAAATAAAAAATAACCTGCTGACTATTTGTTTTATTAAAATATAATGTTATTTTAATTGAAAAAAATTAAGATAAACTCAAGTTTACCCGGTTAAAATATATGATTCGGACCTTACTCCAAATTGGCCGGGTCAAGAAAATGATTTTACAATATCAAACGCAGTGTCGTTTGTCTATCTCAGAACGACGCCTATCATCCTGCAAATCTTTCTTCATCTTCTACTGCTGCTTCCCTTTTGATCCAATAATTCTGCATTCCATGAAAATCTAAATTATTATTACTGAAAAAAATCATGTATCAGTGGAGAAAATTCGAGTTCTTCGAGGAGAAATACGGAGGAAAGAGCTCCATTCCCGAGGATGTGACGGCAGGGAAGATCGAGTGCTGTTCTAGCGGCAGAGGGAAGGTGGTGATCGGCTGCGATGATGGCACTGTAAGCTTGCTGGATCGTGGCCTCAAGTTCAATTTCTCTTTCCAATCTCACTCCTCCTCTGTCCTCTTCCTCCAACACCTCAAGGTTTTTTTTTTTTGTTTTTTTTTATTTTCTTTATTTTTCCTGCTCAATCAATTTTTGAATTAAATATTGAAAATAACTATAAAAAAAATAAAAAGGAAATTTATTTGGTTCAGCGTGAAGTTCAATTTTGGATTTTGAGATCATTGAAGCTTCTAATTTAGGGCAATTTGTTTAAAATGGAGAAAATGTAGGTAAAATACAATTGCTAAATGCTCGTAGTGAAACTAGATCGTGATTTCAATTTGATATTTTTGTTTTTTGTTCTTATTTTTGTGATGAATCAGCAAAGGAACTTTTTGGTGACTGTGGGTGAGGATGAACAAATATCTCCGCAGCAATCTGCCATGTGCCTCAAAGTATTTGATCTCGACAAGATGCAATCCGAAGGCACGAGTGCTGCTACTACCCCTGATTGTATTGGAATATTGCGGATTTTCACCAATCAATTTCCCGAAGCAAATGTATTTAGTTCCTTTCTTTCTTTTCCAGATATTTACCTTGTTTGCTGCTTTAAGTATACTTCGGTTGTACAAACAAAATTTGTATACGGAAAGATGGATATACTAAAGAATTGTGGAAATCTCTGCAGATTACTTCTTTTTTAGTACTAGAGGAAGCTCCTCCGATACTACTCATGGCTATTGGTTTAGACAATGGTTGCATTTACTGCATCAAAGGGGATATTGCGAGGGAACGAATCACGCGGTTCAAGCTCCAAGTGGATAATGTTTCTGATAAAAGTCATTCAACGATTACAGGTCTTGGATTCAGAGTGGATGGTCAAGCCCTTCAATTATTTGCCGTGACTCCAGATTCCGTGAGCTTGTTCAGCATGCATAATCAACCACCCAGGAGACAAACCTTAGATCAGATTGGATGTAATTTCAATAGTGTTACGATGAGTGATCGTTTGGTAAGGAGTCTGTGGAACCTTGTTTGTTTTCTTTATTATTGCTTTAGTAATTGTATGACATATTGGTCTTTATGTTGCTTTATTACCAGGAGTTAATAATTGGCCGGCCCGAGGCTGTGTATTTTTACGAAGTTGATGGACGTGGTCCTTGTTGGGCATTTGAGGGAGAGAAGAAATTTCTAGGGTGGTTTCGTGGTTACCTTTTATGTGTTATTGCAGACCAAAGGACTGGGAAAGACACTTTCAATGTTTATGACCTGAAGAACCGTTTGATAGCCCACAGTCTGGTGGTTAAAGAAGTTTCTCACATGCTGTGTGAATGGGGTAACATTATACTTATAATGACTGACAAATCAACTCTGTGTATCGGGGAAAAGGATATGGAAAGCAAGCTAGACATGCTCTTCAAGAAGAATCTGTATACTGTAGCTATCAATCTAGTTCAGAGTCAGCAAGCTGATGCTGCTGCTACTGCAGAAGTTCTAAGGAAGTATGGAGATCATCTATATAGCAAGCAAGATTATGATGAGGCCATGGCACAGTACATCTCCACTATTGGTCACCTTGAACCTTCATATGTGATACAGAAGTTTCTGGATGCACAGAGAATATACAACCTTACTAGTTACTTGGAAAAATTACATGAGAAGGGGCTTGCTTCTAAAGATCATACAACCTTGCTCTTAAACTGCTATACCAAATTGAAAGATGTTGAGAAGCTTAATGTATTTATTAAAAGTGAAGATGGTGCTGGAGAACATAAGTTTGATGTGGAGACTGCAATAAGGGTCTGTCGTGCTGCCAATTACCATGAGCATGCAATGTATGTCGCCAAGAAGGCAGGGAGGCATGAACTGTACTTGAAGATCTTACTTGAAGACCTTGGCAGATATGGGGAAGCCTTGCAGTATATTTCAAGTCTTGAACCAAGTCAGGCTGGTGTGACTGTGAAGGAGTATGGTAAAATTCTCATAGAGCACAAGCCAGTGAAGACAATCGAGATACTCATGAGGCTTTGCACCGAGGATGGAGAATCAACAAAGAGAGAATCCTCAAGTAGCACATACTTAACTATGCTGCCATCTCCTGTTGATTTTCTCAACATTTTCATCCATCATCCACCGTCCCTCATGGACTTTCTTGAAAAATATACGGACAAGGTGAAGGACTCACCTGCACAAGTAGAAATTCACAATACCCTCCTGGAGTTATACTTGTCAAATGACTTGAACTTCCCATCTATCTCACAAGCTAGTAATGGTGTAGATCACACTCTTAAAGCAAGATCAGGTTCATTGGTAATGCCCAAAGCAGAATCCAAATTGAAATCAAGCGCTGATCGCAAAGATACATCTAAGGAAAGAGATCGTATGGAAAGGTGTGAGAAGGGTCTGCGTCTGCTTAAGAGTGCGTGGCCATCTGACCTGGAGCAGCCACTTTATGATGTTGATCTTGCCATAATTCTCTGTGAGATGAATGCATTTAAAGATGGGCTTTTGTATCTGTATGAGAAGATGAAACTATATAAAGAGGTTATTGCCTGCTACATGCAATCCCAGGACCATGAAGGATTGATTGCATGCTGCAAAAAGCTGGGGGATTCTGGTAAGGGAGGAGATCCATCTCTTTGGGCAGATCTGCTGAAGTATTTTGGTGAACTTGGAGAAGATTGCTCAAAGGAAGTGAAGGATGTTCTGACATATATTGAAAGGGATGACATCTTGCCTCCTATTATTGTTCTTCAGACACTGTCCAGGAATCCATGCCTTACGCTCTCTGTCATTAAGGATTATATTGCTCGGAAGCTTGAGCAGGAGTCAAAGCTGATTGAAGAAGATCGACGAGCTATTGAGAAGTATCAGGTTTGTGTTTTGCTTCTTTTAAAATTTATTTCACCTTAATTCTGTCCTTGCACCTATCGCCAATAAATGGTCATGAACAGTATTCATCCTCCGAAGAACTGCTTTTTTATTTTTGTTGCAGCCAATCAGATTCACTCGTGAAAGTAGACTTGCATATTCGATGCCTTCAGCCTCAAACGATCTTTATGAAACTTTCTAACTTTTGAGTTTTTAATTCTCCCTGACAATGTAGAGAATCAAGGCTTTTCTTTCTTCCCCACTGTTAATCTTGGTTGAGAATAGATGTTCACTTTCAATTCCATTGTGAACTCTAAATTGTTTATTTACCCAGGAAATACGAAAGTAGTTAATGAGTCCTTTGGTTTTTCAGGAAGACACTTTGACAATGAGAAAAGAAATTCAGGATCTCAGGACAAATGCGAGGATATTTCAGCTCAGCAAGTGCACTGCTTGCACCTTCACCCTTGATCTTCCTGCTGTCCATTTTATGTGCATGCATTCATTTCATCAGCGTTGCCTTGGCGATAATGAAAAAGAATGCCCTGAGTGTGCTCCTGAATACAGATCTGTTCTTGAAACAAAAAGAAGCCTGGAGCAGAATTCTAAAGATCAAGATCGCTTTTTTCAGCAGGTGAAGAGTTCAAAGGATGGGTTTTCTGTGATTGCTGAGTATTTTGGAAAAGGGATCATTAGCAAAACCAGTAATGGATCCACAGGCACTGGCAGGACAGGTGACACATCTTCCAGCAGTGGCTTCTAAGGTGTTTTACGGGTTGTTGGTCCAGCTTTAAGCATTTATCTCCTTCCTTCATTGGCTTGCAAGCCTCTGCCTAATGTTGTCTGGTAATCAGAGTGGGCAGGGTGACTGCGCAATTCCATGGCTCTGGCTACAATCTGTCTGGATTGGACATTAGCCAAGGTTTGTTTTATCGAATTAAGATTGCTGTCCGAGAAAGAGAGAAAAATCAGAGTTTCTCCACTGAGGGCAAAAGATGATGAGAGAAAAGGTAGTATTCATCTGCATTCTGTTTTGTGCGAAACTTTCTAACTAGGCATCTCCCTCAAAGGAACTTCAAATGATAAAACAATATGTTCAAACTAGGAGCAGAGTTTTCTTGCCAAATATTGCTTGGTTTCTTGAAGTGTGAAATTTCAGCCAGCGTTTGTGGTTCCTCATAATCTTCAAACAAATAATTTTGGGAGTGCGTATTCTAAGAAACCAATTCATTTTTTGTGTATGGTTTGTGAAACATGCGAATGTGTTGAATTATGTATAGCTGGTATTTTATTTTTTTGTATCAATTATCTATTTGAGTAGACTGGAAGAGCAAAGAATTTCAGGTCATTGATGAAGTTGGCTACCTTCTAATTTATGCCCAAAACTTCCATCCTCCATTGTTGGTAACTGAGTTTGGTTGTGCTTTTGAACTGTTAAAAGTATTTGAAAGCTGATGGGCAGAAATGTGCGAAACAATGGCCCATGTAAACTTTATTGCGTGTACTTGGCTGTAAATCAATTTGAGATTTGCTTGTCATACCTACTTGGAAGGATTGGCCTGTGGAAGCTTTATGGTTTTCTTTAATTTCATGGAGTAATTATTTTGGATGGCAATTTTTAGTAGGGTCCTACTGGCTCGTTTGAACTTTTTTCACCTGCTCCTTGTAAGTGTTTGTATGTCTGCATGGATTGTGAGAATCTAAAATCAGACGAGTGATTGTTTGGTGAATCGAATTATTAGCTAGTCCAATCAAAAGGTGGTAACCATAAATTATTATGAACTTGACATTTAGGTTCATTTGTTTATTGGAAATTAGTATTTTATTGAAAAATAAATTCCAGAAAAATAAATTATTTTTTAATGTTTGGTAGCGTAATAAAAAATAAATTGAAAAACACTTTCCAGTATTTGGTTATATTATGGAAAATAAGCTGGAAAATAACTTATTAATGTTTAATTTTTTTCAAATTTATTAAAATAATGAGGAATAAATCTTACAAATTAAAAAGTTGAATGAGAATGAAATTAAAAAAAAAATATAATTTCATAAATTATCTCAAATAAAATAAATAATAATCAAAATAATAAAGATTAAATCTAAAAAATTAAAAAATTAAAAGCTGTAGAAATTAAAATAATAATAATTAACATTTCATAAATTATTTTAAATAAAATAAGTAACAATCAAAAGAATAAGTAACTAATTTTTGTATATTCAATGTAATTTTTGTATGTTCAATGTTTTTTTACAGATCGAGAAACACAGAGTTAAATATAATAAAATTAAAAATTAAAAGATTTTATTGAAATTGTTTGTTTGAAAATTTCTAAAAAGCTAATAAGAAATCAAATAGAAAGAATTACAAAAAAAAAAACCCAACTCCTAAACTCATAAAGTAAATATTAATCCTAACAAACTAAGTTAAAATGCTAAAAGGTTAAAATTAAAATTATTGAAAAATATTTTATGGATATTAAAAAGAAACCTTGCTCGATTAGTCTGTAAATTATAATTTTTTTATAAAAGTTTTGATTAAAAAGATATATATAAATATCCATCTAGTTATTGTTATTAAATCGTTAACATATTCCTTCTAGAGTAGTTATTAATATAAATAGGAGAAACTCTATTATAGCTATTTTTGTATATTCAATATTCTTGAAATATATAGAGTTAAATATAGTAAAATTAAAAATTAAAAGATTTCATTCAAACTATTCGTTTGAAGATTTCCCATAAAGCTAATAAGGAAATGCTTGGTTCGGGAAGGTATCATTAAAGTTTTACAAAGAATGAAAAGACAATCTTACTTTTATTAAATGATTTATTAGATAATTTAAAACATATAAAATACTATTTGAAATTCAAAAGAACTACGTGGAGGAGTGATTGCGGTTACTTTTTAAAATATTTTTCATGCGAAAATATATCAAAATGATGTTTTTTTATTTTTTAAAAATTATTTTTAAGATCAGTACATCAAAACAATCCTAAACATACAAAAAAAAATTAATTTTTCACAAAACAAATTGAATTTGTTAGAAACGCGGGTTGGCCCGCGTCTCCAAATACTGCCTCAAGAAAAATTAAATTAAATTAATTTAACTTATAAGAATTTAGAACAATTAGAAAATTAAAAAACCATTCATTTTGAACAATAAAAAGTGATTAATCAAGTTTCACAACAGGTTTTCTAACAAGCCTTACACGGAATTTTAGGAATTTCAATAATTGTTCGATCAACGAGAAATCTTTATGTACTATTAATATTATTATTGGTATGTTTGGGACAATAAAAAAAATATAATTATACATAGCCAAAGCGTTCAACTCATAATTAATAAATTTATTTTAATGTAATAAAAAATATTAAATTTTATAACTATAACTAATATATTAATATACTCTCTAATATATTAATATACTCTAAATTCGAGTATAGATCATTATATAATGTTAACCTTATAATTTAACATTGAATTTATTAGAATTATATTTATTAGAAATATAGAGTTTCTTATCTTATTTATTATAAATATTAATAATATCTCTATTTCTCTTCAAATGGAATCTCCCTTCAAATAAAAATACTCCCATGAGAGTTTTATGAAAAAAAGGACAAAGTCCCTTATCATATTTGAACTAATCACTTATGCCTTACCGCAATATTACTCTACCACTGAGTTAAAAATGCCCATTTAATTTAACGCTAAAATGAGCTAGTACGTGGATAATTTATATTTATAGAAATAAATGCGAGTTAAATCTATGTAATGTAAATATATTATATATAATTTTTCTATTTCTTTTTTTTTTTAATTTCTCTCTTTTTTCTTTCAATTAAATCTTTTTATAGCTTAATTAGATGAAATTATGGTAAAAATACAAAATTAAAAGATAAAGGCCTAAAATATAACAAAGAAAAAAATTATGGCTACCATCACATTAATAATAATTTTTATTTTGGTTTAAATGGTTTTTTTTAGTCTATGAGTTTGAGAGATGAGAGATAAATTTGTGAAAATGAAGAGAGAAAGCGATTAGTTTCGTCATCTTTTAACGATTAAACTCATCGTTTTTTGTCAAAAAAGGGGTGCAATGATTGTGGTTTTGTCTATAAATATGTAAAAAGAGATTGAGTTCCATTTAGATTTTTGTTTTTTTAGATGATTTGTGGTGTTTTGGGGTTGTTTGGTGGTTTAGGGTAGTTTGTATGGTGTTTATTAGGTGTTTTTAGATAAAAATAAATTGAAAATTGGATTTTCAACCCAAAAAACCCATCCCCTGAATTTTCAATTATCATAGTGGTGGCTAGATTCCAAGCAGTTGTAAGTGACGGGTCACTTCTTGTTCTTTTTTTTTTTTCAAAAACAGTAAAGGAGGATGACATGTTGTCCGCTCTTTAAAAAAAAAGACCCAAGCACGTGTGATTAAGCTTTTGTAAACTGCCTTGCCATGTTGGGTAACCCAGACCTGCGTGTCTAAGCTGATTTTCTTTTTTGCTTGATTTGTTTTTCAATTTCATTCTTTGATGTTGTGTTTTTTTTGTTTTTTTATATTGTTTTCAATTTAATCCTCAATATTTTTATTATTTTTTTCAATTTTATTTTTTATTTTAATTGGTTTTCATGAGTTGTCTCCGTTTATTTTTATAGGATTATTGAGATTTCAAATAAGCATTACGATATTTGGTTGGTACCCGATTTTTTTTTCCCAATATCATCCTCAAATGTTGTGTTTTTATTGATTTTTTTTCTTAAATTTTATCATTCAATATTTGGATGATTTTTAATTGATCTTCATGATTTGTTTCAAATTTTTTTATAGGGTTATTGTAGTTTCAAATAAACATCACGATAATAGGTTTATGCTCGATTTTGCAAGTATCTATTTTTTTTATCATATAATTAAGTAAAAATATATATATTTTTAAAAATAGTATTAAATCTAGTGGAGTCCATGACCTGGTTTGCGGATTTAATGGGTCAAGTCACGACGACCGGGTCAATCCAATATGTTGACATTTTAATATTAAAAAAAAGCTTTCATCTTGAAAAAAAACTTTAAATGTTTTTTCCAGTTGTTAGGTTGTTTTTTGACCCAATAATTTTACTATATCACATCAGACAATTCTCATATAATTTAATTTAAAACCCGAGCTAAGTAATAATTGTTTAAGGAGTCTTTAGATTTTACCCACTAGATCATGTGTATTGATAATGCCAAAGAGATCTCTCTTGCGTGAAAAATCTTAGTACATTCAAAAAAATTTAATATGACTTGCAATGTACATACAATAACCTAGTTTAATATCTATGATCCAAATATATTCATGAGTAAAAAATTTATTAATTAATAACACAATTTAACATCATTCTATTTTCCTTTTTTTTTAATAAAAAAACATTTTTAATTGCACTATTGCATTTGTCTGTTTTCTAAAAATAATTTTAAAAATTAGAATAAGTTTTTAAAAACAACAAGCATGATTTTTTATTTTTTATTTTAGTTTTTATTTATAAGATATCAAATTACTAATTTTAATATCATCATACCATCATAACTAGCATTAAATCACTGAAATCACCTCATTATTATCACCACCACCACAATTACTACAACTAACATGTTTATTTTACTTCTTCGCTATCATCATCTCCTTTAACATCACCTTCTAATGCAATTAGAAGAGAATGATAACAGATTTGTTATAAATCAAAACCCTCAAATACTAAGCACGCCATAACTGTTGGGAGACATTCAAAATATTTGATTTTTATTTATCCATGTCTCCCCTTATTAAATGGCTATTATAACCATTTATACAAAAACAAAAAACCCTACAAAATCCTAGTAATAAACTAGAAAAACTTTTCACTTCAAATAGGGAAGAAAAAGCTAGAAAATCATAATAATACATAATAGGAAAATATAAAGTTAACTATGAAAAATATATTTTTTCCAAAAAATCACATGCATCAATCTCCCTGAGTAAAGAGAAACTCGTTCTCGAGTTCAAATCTTAGTCAGAAACCATCATCCACCATTATCACCCTTTTACATATGGTTCAACCCATTGTGGGTCCGAACACCTTTGTATGAGCTACCTCATCAGGGGTCCCCAACACAACACCTTTGTACGAGCTTACCCTACTGTGGATTCTTAACACAACACCTTGGTGCAGCTCGCATTATGGATCCCATCATCAGGATCTCCAATAACAATAACATATACAGATGGAAACAACACAATAGTTTTGGAAAGTCTTTTTCTCGAGGAGGAACCTCTTTGTCCCCTCCAACACGAACACATCTAGTTATGTAACCTCTTCCAACCATGGTTATTCAACATCACACAATAACTAACTATCATGAATCATTAAGCTCTGAAACACATCATCTATGACCTCCAACCAAAACCACAAAGAATCTTTGATCTCTGATACCAATTGACGCTGTCAGGAGCGAACAATAACGAGTTTGTTACAACTCAAAATCCTTAAAGATAAAAAATACCATAACTATGAGGAGACACCCAAGATATTTAATTTTTATCCATCCATGTCTCCAATTTTCAAAAGGATATTACAACTTTTTATATAGAAAAAACTACAAAACCTAGTAATATTGAATAAGAAAAATAAACTAGGAAAACTATTCACTTCAAATAAAAAAAAACTAGAAAATCATAATAATACAAAATAGAAAAATATAAAATTAAATAAAAAAATAAATATTTTTCTAAAACGCTCATGCATCACCATCGTTATCATTAACTCCATCATTACTATCACTATTATCTTCGCAAACATGTTATAATTGTCTTTACTATCATTACAACTACTTCTATCATATCAAACTTACTATAACCACCATTATTTATTAAAGAGATTATAATTATAAAACAATTGACAATATTATAATTTTTCATCACTTTTATTATTATATCGATTATCATCAGTACTATCATTGTTGTATATGATAGTGCCATTTAATTATATTGATTAAATTACATAACGTAATCACTTTTTATAATGTTTTTAATTAACATTTGTATTATCATATTTCTTAAATTAAGTCTGTATAAAAAAGTTTCTTCATGATTCTTTGTTAAAAATACAAACAATGATTAAAAAAATATGTTTTCGTTTTCTAAAGACAGAAAGTGTTATCGAATGCGCTCTAAGGTTAATTCTTTTTGTTTTGAGCAGAACAATGAAAAAGATACATACATTCTTGGGTTGTTGAAGACATTGTCATACAAATTAGTTGACAAAAGTTTCTATGGTTTAATATAATAAATAAAATTAAATATAAAGAAAGAAAAATAAATTTATAAAAAAAAATAGTAAAATTAAAGAACTTTCAAGGGAGAAAAAAAAGGCAAAATTAAAAAAGAAGAAGAAGAAGAGGTTATTTGTTTTGGCTTTATTAAAAAAAAAACCAAGATCACTATCATAATTTTTATTTATTTATTTATTATTATTACTATTATTTTTGGCTTTGAAATATTTTGACAACCCGTTATTGCTTCTCTATATTTTTTGAAAGCAAACAACAAAAGCAAAGCAAACAAATTTAAATATATGAAAACTAGGATGATAAACAAATCAACTATAAAAGAAATGAGAGTGATTAAATCAAGATTATGGAAGTGGTCCAAGGCATAGGATCACGATAATAGAGATTAATGCAGGGGACGGTATTGTACACATGGACCATATACGCCTGTATGGTCGACCTTAGCTACCGGTCCGGTCTTGGTTCAATTGTTCAAGGAGTTAAAGTAGTATTTGGTATAATGGATGGTATTATATGAACTGGAGTCATATCTTATGTTTGGTGTCCATCGAGCTCCAATAGACTGAATAATTTATTTTATTTTATGTTTGGTGGACATGAGACAAGATATAATAATATACTGTAATGACAATAATACTTCTATTTTGTCTAATGTTTGAAGTGTAGATTATAACATATATTGTTTTTTAAATTTAAACATAAAAAAAATATTCAAATATAAGGTAAAAATAAAATATGAAAAATTTTATTTTACTTTTAATATGTATCATTGTCAAACTTATATATTTAAATAAAATAATTAGATATGATTTTTTTTCACTTTATTCTATATTGAGTGTTGAAATTAAAAATATTATAAAAACCCTGGTTATAAAACCTGGACTGACATGGAGGGTCGACTCGGGACCCGACACACCCACGGCCTGAACCGGTCCGGGTTTAAGAAAAAAATAGAGGAATGATTGACCAGACTTGACGCTATCAAAAACCCGGGTTGACCCGCAACTTGGTCAACCCGAGATAAAACACGAGTAAAAAATTCATTGATTTTTTTGAATTTTTTTTTTGTCAAAACTAGGTTGCTTTGATTCTTTTAAAAAGAAATTGGGTCAACTTAGGTTGACCCTACCGACCTGTGACCGAGGCCTTGCCTAGAGTCGATCCCAGAGTCAAGTTTTAAAATTATAATAATAACCATTTTTGTTCTTATTTTGACCCGGGTCAACCCGAGTTAATCCTTTTGAACCGTGACCTAGACCTTGCCCCAGATTGACTTCCTAGTCAGGTTATGAAATTATGATCAACCCGGATTAACCCTTCTAATTGTAACTCGAGCATTGCCCCATATCGATCTCCGAGCCATGTTTTAAAATTATGATAATAACTATTTTTATCTTTACACTGACTCGGGGGTCAACTCCAGCCTTGTCTCAATTCAATCCCTAAGTAAGGTTTTAAAACTATAACAATAATCATTTTTATTCTTATATTAACCCAGGAAAACCCGAGTAGACTCTCTCGACTTATGATCTGAGCCTTGTCTCTAGTTGACCCCTGAGTCGGGTCACCACTCATCAATCAAAATGATATGTCAATAACAAAAGTTTGGGTTTAAGAAAAAAAAAAATAGCGATAAGATTGATCCAGGTTGACATAGAAAAAACTTGAGTTGACCTATAACTCGGATTTATTCGTCAAAAACTCGTTGATTTTTTTTCTCGTTTTTATCCTCTTAAAGAAATTAATTTTAAATGAAGGGAAGTATAATTATTTCATAAATAACAATTCTTGTTCAGATAATTAGATAATTTTATCTTACCTCTTTTAATGAAACAAAAATTTCTATCTCATGATTAAAATGGAAAAATGTTTTGAGCAAATCTTCAAACATCAAAAGCATCTTTCCTTGGTATCATAAACCAGATTCATCCGTGAGATATTATTTTGTAGTAAAGTAAATCTAAATCCAAGATTGAGTAAAGTCTTTGGATAGTAAAGTCTTCAAAACTATCAAAGGCCTAAGAGGAATGATTTTCCATTGCAATCTAATTAGAGTATGATCCAAAGAGAACATCATGGGATCCACTTGTAACATCATAATCTTCAACCTGTACGCCCACCATCAAGACAGCGTTGCCCCAAGTGGGACCTATTTGGTCGTCTCCACGTGGATGTGTCCATGCCACTTATTCCGGTGAGAAATTGTTACTGCTTTTGTTTTTCTATTTTAAAATTATTTTTTTAAATTTAAATTAATATATTTTTTAATATTAAAAATATTTTTTTAAAATAAAAAAAATATTACTTTTATATATATAAAAAAACATTTTAAAAAATAACTATTACGACATTTTCAAATATTTTCATTAGCACAACATTTATCTCTTTTATCAAATAAGGGGTCTGAGAAGTAGAGGCGGTGCAAGAAAAAAAATTAAGAAGTGTCAAATTAAAAGAATCATTTTAAAAAAATTAAAATTTTAGTTATTTTATACAAGGAAGAGGTTGAGAAAATTTTCCTAGCAGGAAATCCCTGTCTCCGCCACTGCTGAGAAGGACAAATTTTGTTCATTTGTCGAACTTTACTTGTTGATCAAGTTTTTAATAATAATAAGAAAAACTTTGGGAATCATTTTTTTTTTAAATCCTCTTTATGATGAGGTGGATATTTACATGTACAAAAAATAAAATAAAATCACAAGACAAGAGTTTGGTTAATGAGATAGGAGTTGTGGCGTGTAATTTAGAATAAAATTCACACAAAATATTATTATATATTCTACGAAAAATAATGTTGGTTTATGGTATCTGCTTCTTCTTCTCTGAGGGGAGGAGGAGCTGCCTAGACGAACACATGAAGAAATTTAATGGAGTTGGATGTATTCTCGGGTGGGCAATTAAAAACGGAAAAAAATGAAAGGGAGAAAGACACGTGTAAATATAACATGGAATTCAAGCCATGGCTGTGGTAATTTTACATTTATTTAGGAAAGGTGCCTCTTCCATTTATGGCACCCAAGAAAAAAAATGGAACCACTTAACCAGGTAGAGAAGAGAAGGCGACGAAACCGACCCGACCCGGACCCGGGCCCGGAAAGTCAGTTCCATTATTATTGATTATTGTATCTTCAGTGTTTGTTAAATTACAAACTCAAATTCGGCACCCCTTTCTCTCTCCTCAAAAAAAAAAAAAAAAAAAAGAAGGAAGAGATTTTTTCCTAGATCTCAAACGTGAAAAAAATTCCACTCGCAGACTCCCCCTCCCTCTTTCTGTTTGTTTCCATAGAAAACAAGAAGGGAAAACAAAATAAACCTTGTTTTTTAAAATAAAGGGAATCAAAAAGAAAAATTGAAGTCCTGATTATCGATCCGTCACTCACTTACTCTCAGCTGTCTGTTTCCAAAAGAAAATTCATTTCCTTTTCTTTTCCAGGGAATCAAAAACAGAGGTTTTGGGGATTTGGAGTGGAATTGGGGTGTGTTCGGTTGTGAATGTTTGCTAAGTTGTAAGGAAATGAGCAAAGAAAGGCCTCCTGAGCCTCTCGATTTCTTCATTTGGACTGTTGAGGTATATTTCTCCTTTACTCCTTTCCTTTTTAATTCATTAGATTTTATTGGATCTTGTGTTAGATCCTGTCACTACTCTCATAATTGTGATCACTGCTCAGATATTATTATTATTATACTCACAGCTTCTAATTTCAGTGATTTTGATCGTGATGGAAATCTGTGATTGTGATGATTGATTGTGCAGGTTTTTTTTATTTTTCATCTGTATTTTTTAATGCGGTTAGGCTGTGGTTTGTGAAAAATGAAATTGGTGTTTGATTTCTTTTTTCCTGGTGGAGTTAGTCAATTGGAACAACAGGTGTATCACCTTCTAAGTTTCAATTTCTTTTTGCTATGAAAACGAATCAAGAAAGAAAGACTCATCAGTCAAATCTATAATTATGAACTAGCAATGAATTTGAGGCACCTTTCTTTATATCAGTCTGTTATGTGCAAGTGCAATTCACAAGGATTCTATGCTAGAATTCTGCTTCACTCTGACATCAAGTGGTTGTGGTTTTCTATTGTAAGCTGAGTTTCTTTTAATTCCCCATTTCCAACCAATTTGACAAATTAATTGAATTTAAATCCAATTTAGTTTTTAGTGATCAAGTCAACATCGGTTTGTTTGCTGGATTGAATTGAAGATGATTTTCTATGCTATCCCTTGTAGAATAGTAATACCAACTCAATTCATTTAGTCCTACTCACGGGACTCCTGATGGGGGTGTTAGCAATCAACTTTTTTCTCAGTTATCTTGTTTTTTGTATGAAGTTCTGAAGTTTGTGTTTTTCTAAATTCTCAGTTTGTTAAAACGATCTCTTGGAGAGAGCTTTTTGTTGAGCAATTGTGGTTGAATTGTTCAATCTTCAATTACTTAATCTCTTTTTTTAGTTATTGTGTGAATCTTTGTGTTGCCTCTGTATAAATAAATCATTTACTCTCTTTTAGTGGCCATGGGATACCTATTTGCAATAATGTGGCTTCAATTTTATTCTGAAATTTAGAGGTTGAAATACTCCAATTTGGGCACTTTAGTAGATTGTACATCATGCATGGAAAGTTGAGCATTAAACAATGGAGTAAATAAGTTGTGTACGGGAAATTAAGAATTCTTAGTTCTACATATTTTCCATGCATTTGGGGATTTTTAGTCACAACAGCAGTATTCTTTAGTCATCAGTTTCAAGCCAAAGTCAACTTGGTTTAGCATGAGGAGACAGGTATAAGTAATCTTATTCGTCTGAAAATGCATGCTTCTCAAGTTACCCATCATCTATAAGTAACTTCACAAGTCAGCTCGAGTTAATCGCCATTTGTAAATAAGTTCATGAAATGATTTGGAAATGAGCACCGGCTTTTGAATAATCCTGCTGTAAGTAGATCAAACTCAATCTAGAAGCACATCACGCCAAATAGATCTAACATTTTTTTTTGGATAATCAACCATTCTTTGGACAATGTATAGGTGACAGTGATTATTTGTTTCCTTTTTCACATGTGAATTTTTGTGAAAGAAACTGCTTGGTGAAATAATTTTTTTGTTTTTTCTTGGTAACTGTTTTCATCCATCTACAGCTAACAAGCAGTCCACTATTTTACATAAGTGCATGTTTCTTGACTTATATCTGTTCTTCATGCCACTTTGAATGACATGTATCTTGTGTGCTTCTTGTTTTGTTTTCTAGGATGTTGGTTTGTGGTTAGAAGAAATAAATCTTGGCAGCTACCGCCAAATTTTTAAAGATAATGGTGTGAACGGAGAATATCTGGAAGGCATGTCCATGTTCACAACTGAACAGATTTTACGGTTTATAAGGCGGTGCCACATGAAGTGGGGAGACTTCATCACACTATGTAAGGAGCTCAGACGAATAAAAGGTTCTCCCTCTGTCTCCAAACACTCATGTGCCGAGTGCAGACATACACACACTTTCCACATGCACGTGCTGACATGTGTAATTGTATCCTAGTTGCCATGTCATTGAAAAGTTAACCCATTGCTTGCGAACTTCTATATATCTTGCTCTTTGGTGATTCATTAGAGACCTGATCTTGTTCTTATGCTCCTTATATTGCATTTTGGTTAAAATATGGGATTTCTTTCACGGATTTCTGCCATGGTCATCTTCAACATCCTATAACTTGTTTTGTGCATATAACTTAAAGAGTGAATGAATTAAATTTCTGTTACACTTTTAAGCAACCTAAGATCAGAAAAGTTGTACCTTTAGCAAAACTTCATTGCCTGTCATTGCATATTTACCACACCAACCTTCGTGGAAAAATGGATCTCACCCGTTTAAATGTGATGGGTGCTTTGATGGTTCTATATCTACTTTTGAAGCCTTGTTTTAAAAAACTTCACTATTCTTGTGCTTGAATGAAGGGAAGTTGATTGAGATAAAAGGTTCCAAAGGGATTTTGCCCCCTTTTCTATGTTGAACAAAAAGATAGGTTTCACTGAAGTTGGGATTCTTTCACTTCAATGGGGCATCTCTAGGAAATTGGCTAGCGGTTCACACTTCATGCATCTCATGTTTTCTAATAAGCTGAAAAGTAAGCATTTGAAAACACATGCTGTTTGGAGTGCTTCATTAAACATCATAATGAGACCCTAATACTTTGAATTTGATTATTTCTTTCCTTGTCAGACGTAGCTTAAACAGAGGAATGGATATACTTTTGAAATAAAAATGGCATGCTTATTCATCTCATGTGTCCACATCTTTGATTATTGTTGCATTTGAAAATTACACATCATGGTGCTATTTTCTCCAAACAATCATATATGTGCCCTGTTAGCTTGAGTTTGTTTTCTACATACTTAGCTCAACCATGTAATGGATGTTCTTTTAGAATAAACATTATGGCTTCCATTCATTCCATCCACCGAATCATTTTAACTAAATTGAACTTGGATGAATATCAATTGACTCTTAACTAGTAACTAATTGGGATTGAGACTTAATTGAGCTAAGTTGGGTCTTCTTGAGCAATAGACTTTTGGAATATGGTCAGGTAGACAATTTGTCCTTTTCTTCCATTACCCTCTGAACTGTGACTAGATTAAGCTGCATGTTACTGACACCAAATGAATTCCAGTGGCTTGCCTAAAAGGAGAGCAAAAGGTTCGCCGGCCATGGTGGGTTCCGTCCTGCCTCTCCGCAATCTTTGTCAAGGTTGCAAAGCACAACAGACAGTCACGAGTTGTTTCCTTGAAGCTGGAACCATGAAGCAAGATGTTATATGTATGTATTTGTAGCTTTTGTTTTTGTTTAGGGAACAGAAAGTAGTGCACCCAACTTTTGTCTGCAATGTGGCAAATTCTTCACTGGAGAATTTCCTTTCACATAAAAGCCCTTTTATATATTTATTTCTGTTGATTTGTAGTTGTATTTTCCGTTTGATCTCTGGAGCTGAATACAATGATGAGTGTCGCATCAAAGAAACCACTGTAATATGGATCAGTTGTGAAGAAATTCACTCCTCAACAGTATCTATAGAAATGTTATAGCTTTTATTTTCCCTTTGGATTTTCAGGTTACTGGCAGTTCGCCCTATGTTTTTGTTGTTCGCTTGTTCATGTGTAATTTTGGAAACCCTTTAATGGGAAGAAAGAGCTCCCCTTTTCCGTGGTGTAACTTTCAAGATTATCTCTTATAATGTATGATGATTCCAAGTTTTGGCTCTGATATAAGTGCGGTGAGAGTCCTTGCAGATAAAAGGATGGTGTGGTCGGACCAGGGCGGATGCCTACAAAACATTACAGAGCGTAGGCTTTTTTACCTGTTCCATGCATGTAAATATAGAGCTTAGATTCAAGTAGAGGATTTCACTGTTGTCAATGAGAGATATGGACTGAAGTCATTCACCCACCTCGCTTGTTCCAGCTCCCCAGGTGCCATTATTACATGTTTGGAAGATGGAGACGGGAAATGGGCTTCTTGTTCTTGTATCATGGATGTCCTGCCAAAAGCTGTCTGATACAATGAACCAGAAGCTGTAACAGTGGCACTGTGTTCAAACAAGTTGTATTTTGCGCTTGTCCTCTTCGCTACAATGCCTGCATAATCTTCCGTGATGCAAAGCTGAAGTGCATTTGCATTGTCAATTCTGGGCAGAGGTAGGGTTGGATGATTGGTATAAAAAAACAAGTACCGTCTCCGAGGTGTGATGATGAAGAAAAAAAAAAGAAGCAGCAATTTATAAAGACCACTTCACTTTGTATGATTTTGAAAAATTATTAAAAAAAAATGAAAAAGGTATCAATAAATCCCTGGAAAACTGATGGAGTTTTAGTTTGCAGACCAAGGGCTTGGTTGTGAAAATGAAAAAAAATAATTGCTTAGTAAATATTTGTTGCTTTTTTTTGTTCTTGTTGTCTGGTTAGAACTCCCAAAAATGAAAAGAAAGTATATGGATAGGGAGACGTACCTCTCTTGGATCATCTGCAGAAACAGACTCTTTATCTGGAGGCACTTATCATCTTCGCCATCAAAAGATTGTGTTGTTCTTGAACTTCCTCCAAATTGTGTGGATGCTGAGTGTCATCTGGGATCATGCAGCATCCAGGGGTAGGAATAAAGCTGTACGAAGTTGCAAGTCTGTTGGTATTGTAATGGATAACCAAAAAACTCAAGCTGTTATATAGCCCGCATGCAAAATATAATAAATGAGCCACTGATATTATACCCGAGAGGAGAAAGAAATAAATTGAGGGGTTGGTTTGAAAATATAGCCCGCATGCAAAAATCAAGAAAAAAAGAGAAAGAAAAAAAAGAAAAGGTCATTGGTCACAAATAGAAGGTTCGCTCATTACACGCACTGCTGTAGAAGGGTGTTTTTGGCAATCTTAATTAGCCGCACGCACCTCTTTAATGTGGCACAATGGATGACACTTGCTTTGTATATGCCAACTATTTTTTTTTAAATTAATAATTTTTATTTGTAAAAATACCAAATTACCTCTCACTATACCTAATAATAATAATAATAATCCTACAGCATAATGATGAAAATACCCTCTGCCTAAAGGCATATATATTTTCCTTCCAAGGGAAATTAGATCTTTTCACAATGCTTTTAAAATGAAAAAGATGAAAAAAACCCTATGCATAAGTTAAAGAATTTTTATTTCAAGGGTGAGCATGTCATCTTATTGTGCATTTAAATGTGAAAATATAAAAAAGCTCCTCTACACTAGACTTATATATTTTGTTTTCAATGGTATTTAAGTCATTTTACTATTTATAAATGAGATGAAAGTAACATATTGTTCTTGGTCAATCTTAAAATGGCGAAAGGATCCTTGTGTAAAGATCGTTTTACCCCAATGAGTTAGCTTAATGGTTTTTTTTTTGTTTGAAAGGCAAAAAAGTAAAAATATTGTTCTCGTCTACAATGCTTTGTGTCTAGGAGAATTGTGTTTCATCAATGGCTTTTATTTTTTAAAAAATTTTAATGGTGAGTTGTGGCACTTTTATTACATCTTCATTGGCATTTAACTTTGTAATGTGTATTAGGATATGGTAGATTTATTGATGCGACAAAGCTTGTAGAAACTAAAGATTTTAAATATTTAGTTGAGGATATGAAACTACTAGACGACAATCTAACCTAAGTAAACTATGTTGATGACCTAACATAAATTTTTATGGAACTACTGGAATAGATCTAGGTTCAAGAGGAGTGTTGGTTACACCAAACAAGGTTAGCATCTTAAAATTAAGATAATGAGAGATCTAATCGTTAGATCGGACTTAAATTTTTTCAGGAAATTCTATATGCAGTTTTCAAATTAGAAACCACTTCATCACTTATCGGATCATTGAATCTTCTAAAATTAAGCCCAAAAATATTGTTTGGACCAATTTTGTTATTTTCCTAGAATTTTTTGGATTTATTATTTTTATTTTGGATTCTGTTATAGTTTCTTTAATGTTTTCGGACTTTAAGTTGTTTCCTATTAGATGTAAGTTTTCTTGGCCTATTTAAAGGTTTTGTAAACCTTTTGAGGGGGCAAAATATATTTAAATTTCAAAGAATGAAATTGTAAATTTAAAGTTTACATCTAAATGTTGGTGCTTATTAAAATTCATGTGTTTCCCGTGTTATTTCTATCTTTCTACCTTTCACTGCATCATTTATCCTCCTAAGGCATAGATAATAGTCGATTTTTTGGGGGCTAGGGCTACCCAACGTCTCACATCTCATGCTTTTCGTCATGTTCCTTGAAGGATTCTAATCGACAATTTTTTCCATTGAAATAATGTTTCGGTATTAGATTTCATCTAGATTTAAATGTTTCAAAGATGTGTCTTATAAAATTATTGGCATTGATAGTAATTCAGGCATTAAGAAGGATTTAACTGTGTAGAATATTGGAAGAAAACTAGAGTTGTGAGAGTTTATGGACAATAATGCAACAAGAAATTTTTTTTTGAGTGGCTAGGTGAAAATGTCTGCAACTTGGTCTTATAACTCCCTTAAACTTGATTTCTTATAACTCCCAGCATATCTCTCATCTTAGCGAAAACATCATGTTTGAGTGGTTTAGTGAAAATGTCTGTGACTTGGTCTTGGGTCTTCACATACTTCACTTCAACTACCTTGTTTATAATATAATCTCGTAGGTAATGAAATCTTGTGTTAATATGCTTACTTCTATCATGAAACATAAGATCCTTTGCTAAAGCAATGACTGATGAGTTATCCATATAAATTTATGCAGGCTTCTCTTGTGACATTCATAACTCCTTTAATAATCTTTTTAGCCTGACATGATAAACACATGTTGTAGCAGCTATATAAGTTGATAATATGACTATAGATTGCTTATTCAAACTTTATGTGATTGTTATGTCTCCAATGTAGAAGACAAAACTTGTAGTGATCTTTTTATCATTCATATCTCCAGCCCAATCACTATAACTATAACCCATAATATCAAAGCTGTTAGAGTAACCATATAATAAGCTAAAATCTATGGTACATTTGATTTATCAAAGAATTCGCTTCAAAGCTTTGAGATGTGTCATAGTTTGTGTCTAACCTACTCACAAGTCATATTCTAAAGAGAATATGTAGACGAGTGCATGTTATCTCAAACTCCCAACTAGGCTCTTGAATGTTGTAGAGTTTATCTTCTCTCCTTCATCATTCTTTGACATCTTTACTCCACACTCAACTAGAGAATTCACTTTTGCACAATCCTCTATCTTGAACTTTTTGAGAATCTCTTTTGCAAACTTTTTTTGATTTATAAAGATTCCATTTTCTACTTGTTTGATCTCAATTCCTAGGTAATAGGTCATGACCAATATTTGTCACCTCAAACTCCCTGATCATTTCTTGCTTGAAGTCTCCAAACATCTTTGGGTTACCAAGTCATCCACATAGAAGCATATAATAAGAGTACCACCCCTTTCTTTTATCTTTACATAGATAGTATATTAATGGGAGCATTTTTCAAATCCATTATTCAAGAAATAACTATCAATGCGACCATACCAAGCTTTTGAGCTTGTTTCAATTTAGGATGACATTTCGGGAGATATATTAATTTAACCCATTTTATGAAGTAAAACAATTATGGACAAGTAACACATCAAACCTAACCATATATTTTTTCTTTGCAGGACAATCTTTGCTAATAATCATGGAACATGGAGAAAAGTTGATGGAATAATTCAACTAAGAGAACTGCATAACACAATTAGCTAGAACAAGTTGAATATGAGCGACTCTCCACATTCCAATTTAGAAGCTCAAACTTAAGGTATGTTATATAATCTAATTCAGTTAGTTGGTAAAAAGCCTGGCTCTATATGGTTCTTCTCACGAATAAAGACAATGCTAAAGTGTTTTATAGTAAGGTTTTTGATCTTGAAGAAGAATTTTATTGCTTAGAAAGTTACTTAACATACATAATAAATGAAGAATAGCCTTTTGAGGTTCAGATCTAGAGAGCTTGTGAGCTAATAAATATAGTTGTGTTTATATTTGGTTCTGCTATGCTCTATAGAAATGAGCATTATATGTAGTACCTGCTATCTCAGGGCTTAACATCATGGCATTGTCAACTTATGGTGTGGAAGGGACTATAAAGAATTACTTTTTTAATGCTTTATCTGTTTAATTGAACATCTGGCCTTGAACTTTTTGCAAAAGGATTTATGTGCTCATCTAGAAGTACTGGCTATATTTATACTTGAGGCATGTGTTGGTGCTATCATAGCTAAAGTTGAGCGAGGATAACATAAAGGACTGCTAGATAAGTATTGAAAGACATGATTCCCTTATTGACTCCCTCTACAAAAAAGTGAAATATTTCATGGAAGACGGACGTCGGGTTAATCTTTATTTTTCTATAATTTTAAATCTTATGATCTTGAAGTTAAATATTTATAGATTTTTAAACTATTTCCTCGTAGGTTTTGAATGTAGGAATTAATGAGCCAGATGAAAAAAATCCTTAGAAAGCTAATCAAATTTGTCGTCCATTGCAAAAAAACATGAAGGGTACAATACTATGTGTTTTATATGTTATGCCATCAATATATTTGGGAACCTCTCTGTACTAAGAAATTCATTCCACCTCATTCTTCCAATCTATGAACTCCTTTGTTTGTAAAGTTCTTATGAATTGAGGGAATTTAATATAAAATCTAAAATCTTCATATCAATATCTGAACTCTTTCTGATCAAGACGTTGTTTCCTCTAATCGTACCTCTAGTTTCCAGTACTGGCCATGGACCCATGATCACTATTGTGGTTATGATTATATTCTTGTATCTCTTTTTATTCTAACCCACGAGTCAATTCTGTGATCTGTCTCTGTATGTCCCCTATGAAAAGCTCATGGACATTCCTTTCCTGAAGGAGCTTTCCTATCCCCTCATTGGCCATGTCACGCTCCATGACCTCTTTCTACCATGGTTTGTTAGCAGCACACGTCAAACAAACAATTATTCACAAAATTGCAGCACACAACAAGCAATATAAACCTGGAATCGTTGGGCTATGATACCAAATGATGCAGACAGAAGCTAAGTTGAACAACAACAACAACATAAAAATCACAAGAAAAAAATACAATACGTTTAATGAGCTAAGAGAGTTGCAAATGTAAACCCTGAATTCACAGTTTTATTCTTTAGAAAATAAAGTATATAGTGGCTCCCTCCTTACGAGGTTTACAAGACCTTCAATAGGCAAAAAAAAAAAAAAACTTTACCTCTACTATAAAACAACTAGAAATCCAAAAATATAAAGGAAATAAATAGAAAATCTGAAATAAAATATAGAATTAAAAAAAACATAGGAAAAATCATAAAATATGCCAAAATAGAAGCACCAAGGTTCAAAACGCGATTCTGTAAGATACACGGTCCATTTAACAACATATTAGCTGCCTAAGAAAAAATTGCCCATAGAATCACCTACAAAAATTTAAGCCCGATCAAACAGTTAGATCTCCCTTTAAGGAGCTAACCAGGTCTGACTATCCCAAATCTTTTCTTGAACTTAGACTTGTTCTACTAGCTATAAAAGTATTTGTCAGGCCATCTACATAGTCTGTCTACGTTAAATCCCCATCTAGTAATGTAAGATCCTCACTTGAATGCTTAAAACCGCTCATGTCTATAAGTTATGCTAAATCACTGGTTACATCAGAATTCTTATAGTTTGGAGATTATTTATATTTACATGTTATATATCTCGCTCCTTGTTATTTTTATATGAAAGATGCTTTATGATCACTCAAGTGTGGTAACTACTAAATATAAGGTGTTGAAAAGTAAACATGATTTCTAGTTATTCTGAAAAATAGAGGAAGTGGTGTACCGATTGGGAAGTGGTCGACCATTTAAAGTAAATGAATCGGTCTACTGGTTGGGAACTAGTCGATTAGTTAAGTCGATAAAATTACTTTTCTTGTTCATAATAGGTTTTATTTTAGTTTAATTCCTTGATTGTCTAAGAATTTAGACCTATAAATAGGCTTGTAATCAAAATCATAGAGCATAAGTGTAATAAAGAGAAAAAAATGCATTGAAGAGAAAACACTTAATGATTTACTTGTTGTATTGTCCATAAATTCCTACCAAACTAATCTTCTTCAAACATATAAAGTACCAGGGTTAATAGCATTGTTGTTTTAATTTTGACAAAGGCAGGTAATTATCAGTACCTTGACAAGACAAATTTCTAATTCTATGTTGCCAAAACTTGTTAGAAGCACATTCATGAAAGATTCTTTATAATCAATGCCATAAAATTAAAAATATCAATTCTAAGCAATATATTGTTTGTAATTTAAGTGTGGCAAAAGCTTTACTAATGATATTTTTTTAAAGTATCTGTTGATTCTCTCAGATATGTTGAATGTTCAATATTTTACTAAATTAGTATAGATCGAGATCTCTTATAAGGATCCATAAGCAATCCAATCTAGTCATGCAATTTGAATATATAGATGTCATATGCAATTACACACAGGTGTGATGTTTGTTTATGTTGTGGGGTTATTATATTTTACCAGTATTTAGTTGATTAGGAAATTACAGAAGTACTACGTGAACTTTATATTAAATGATTACCAAAATGGCAAGTAAATGAAATATTTTATAAGTATGAAATTAGGTTGATTAAAAATTAGGTTTTGTTATTTGGATTTGTTTTCTATGAGGTTATTTTTGTCTCATAACCCTGGTCACGAGTTTAGCGGGTTAACCTGAGTTGACTTAAGTCATTTTTTATGTTCTTTTTTTAATCAATTTTTTTTTTTAATTTCATCTTTCAATATATACTAGGTTGATTCACAATTGAGCTTCATAATTTTTTTCAATGTATTTTTTATTGGGTTATCTCGATCTTATGATTCAGGTTGCAGATTTAGCAGGTTAACTCGGGTAAACTTTGGTTATTTTTTTTCTTTCTTTTAATTGATTTTTTTTTTTAATTTTCTCCTTCAATATTAGGTTTATTGGAAATTAGACTTTATAATTTATTTTGATTTTTTTTATGAGGTTATCATAGTCTTATAACCCGACATGCAGATTGACAGGTTAACCCGGGTTGATCATCCGAATCAATCTAATATATTACCGTCTTAATATTTATATAAAAAAAATCTTATTTTGAATATTTATTTTGAGTAAAACTATGTTTTTTATCGATTATCCGAATTGAATTTAGATCTACCAAATTAGCTAGGCCACTTTGAGTTAATCCACTCATGGTTTAAAATAATTTTGTTCCTACACTAATGTTATAGTTTATATTATAGATTTTATTGAAAATACAAGGGATGCTTCTATTATGAAAGAAGCTTCCGTGAAGTTGCAGCTTGAGCAGATAGAAGCCATTAAATGTAGCACTGTCATCAGAAACTTTTTATTCTGTTATATCTTAGAGAAAACTCATTAATTATGAAGTAAACTCTTGGGCTTGTCAAATTACACTATTATGAACTAGCATGTATTTGTTTATGCATTTAATTCTTGTATGAGCTCCAGCAGACTGACCCTTAGTTGATGCAGGAAGAAATTCTCTAAGTACTTCCTGCCAATAAAGTAAATCAATACATTGGACAGGAGGCTCTTCTGCTCTGAAGAACTCAGAGCTATGCCTTAAAAGTCCAAAACCCAGAGCTTGCATTGCGGGCCTTTGATGTGTAATCATGTTAGGTAGAGTATAGGAAAGTACACAAGTAGAAGAAGATCCTTCTTCAATGGAGTAACTGCCATAATTGCTGTTCATGCTGAAGAATTCTTGTAGAATGAGTATAGAATCTTGTAAAACATTAGTATTATCTTTTTCTGTAGTCAGTAGGCGTTGCATTGTTCAATCCAGTTCAGCTGCACATTCCCCTACCTGATGAGCCTCTTGAAAACCATTACTGTCTTGACTTCGTCACCTTTGATATTTAACCCTAGGAAGTAGTGCTTTGAGCAGCATCACTAGATCATAAAGCTGACGAAAAGGGTTGCAGACGTGGCCAAAGAACTCAGTGGTATGTAAAAACTGGAAAATGTCACAATCCAATTCATCCACCCCCGTTTCATTTGCCTATGAACCCTTACACCAAGGGAGATAGAATGGGTTGGTTGCTTTGAGATCTTTATCATCCATTTCACGTAGATTTTTTTTTCTCTTGTTAAATTGGTCAGTCTTTTGTCCTCGAAGATTTTCCATTGATGGAGGAGCATTAGCCGCCCAAATATATATATATATATAGACTAGACATGTGGCTTGTATTTTACTCTCAGAAGCATCCAATCAACAAGATCCTTCAATTCCACATGGCAAAAGAGTAGCGGTAGCCTATATTTTCTTCAAAACAATCAACATGCAAATCCACATCCAATCTTGTAACCAATAGGACACTAGCGACGTGTAAATTTCCTAATCCACAACATCTTCTCATTTCTTATTTAACTTTCGTCTTTCTGCCTTGATCATCGTATATCCTACTCGGGCAACCTAGATACAGTAAAAGTAAAGAAGAAGAAGAAGAAGAAGAAGAAGAAGAAGAAGAAAAGAGGGTCATGGCAACCTCTGCAATCCAACAATCTGCATTTGCTGGCCAGACCGCTTTGAAGCAGTCAAATGAGCTTGTCCGTAAGGTTGGTTCCTCTGGTGATGGTCGTATTACCATGCGCAGGACTGTCAAAAGTGCTCCACAAAGCATATGGTAATGTTTCTGGTCTCTAGCTATAGTAAGTAATATCAGTTTTACTAGTTTTTACAAATCAATAACAGCACAGCACCTCTTTGAATTTTTCTCTTAGTTTCGAAAGAGAGAAAATAAAATATACCTGAGTCATTCTTAGTTTCTTGAAGTTGTCTTTGGTTTCTGATTTCTCGTCTTCTAAATTAAAAAAAAAGAAAGATTTCTCATCCATTGCTTGCTTCCAAGTTTCTTAGCAGTGCACCTAGCAGCATTGAGCATTGTAGCTGTGTATTCACTAGCTTGCTAACTTATACTTTTAGCGCATTGTTCATCAAGAAAGATTTATTTGAATGGTGGAAAGTAATTGCAAATGAATGCTGGGAAAAGTGAGTACAAAAAGCATGATCTCTCAACTCTGATAATTTATCTTTATGGCACTATCATTTGGAGGGAAATTTCCCCCAAGAAATCCTTAGTCTGGAGAAAGGGGACTGCTAGAGTGAAGTTTAGGAAGATGTTCACCAACACATTTTACAGCTTGTTCTAAAATCTGCATTTTAGGTTCATTTAATTGCAATAAAAAGCTGACCATATGATTGTGATCATAAAACAGGTATGGCCCAGACCGCCCAAAGTACTTGGGTCCATTCTCTGAGCAAACTCCATCATACCTGACCGGTGAATTCCCTGGTGATTATGGATGGGACACAGCTGGTTTGTCTGCAGACCCTGAGACATTTGCCAAAAACCGTGAGCTTGAGGTGATCCATAGCAGATGGGCCATGCTTGGTGCACTCGGATGTGTCTTCCCCGAAATTCTTGCCAAGAATGGTGTCAAGTTCGGCGAGTCAGTTTGGTTCAAGGCTGGATCTCAAATCTTTTCAGAGGGTGGCCTTGATTATCTTGGCAACCCCAATCTCATTCATGCTCAGAGCATCCTCGCAATCTGGGCTTCCCAGGTTGTGCTCATGGGATTCGTTGAAGGGTACAGAGTTGGAGGAGGACCACTTGGCGAAGGACTTGACCCCATCTATCCTGGTGGTGCCTTTGACCCACTTGGCCTCGCTGATGATCCTGATGCATTTGCAGAGTTGAAGGTGAAGGAGCTCAAGAACGGCCGCCTGGCAATGTTCTCAATGTTTGGATTCTTCGTTCAGGCCATTGTCACTGGAAAGGGACCTATAGAGAATCTTTTGGATCACCTTGCCGAT
Organism: Populus trichocarpa; assembly: GCF_000002775.5. Lineage (NCBI taxonomy): Eukaryota > Viridiplantae > Streptophyta > Magnoliopsida > Malpighiales > Salicaceae > Populus > Populus trichocarpa. Next base: position 11,958,097 of record NC_037298.2, on the reverse strand, counting down.
CCAGTGGCCAACAATGCTTGGGCATATGCCACTAACTTCGTTCCTGGAAAATGAAGAAACTCAGATGTTTGCCTTGTAGATTGCAACATTACTTGATCCTTGTGTTTTTGTTGAAAACAACTTGTTATGGACTCCGCCAGTACTTGTGTTTTTAGTAGTGGAAGTGAAACTGCTTATATACATGGGAAGTTCTTTATCACCACGAATCCACTAAGAACATCAGACTCTTTTGTTCTTGGATCTACATTTTTGGTTGGATTGTGCCATAGACATGTTGCCCCCAGAATAGTTAGATCAATGTTTTAGACAAAACAACCACAAACAGTTCCATCACCGCCCAGTCTCTGATGGAACATGAAGGCTTGTAAACAGAAGTAAGCTTGTAAACCGTTTAAGTAAGCTGTCAAGGAGGTGGAATGAGGAAGCAGAGAAGCTTATTGATCTGCCTTGTGGATAACGAAGGGCAAAAGGAGAAGGGCTGGGCCTGGCACTACGTTATTTTTCAAAACTCTGTATCTTCAAGTTCAAAACTCAAAATTGGATGAAATTATTCTGTGAAGCAAATTTAGTGTATCGATAACGTTGAAAGAAAAATTGTGGAATGAACAAATATATGGAAGAATATATTATTGGGGGAGTTAGAAAAATGCAGGAAAATAAAAGTTTTATGTGTATTGTGTGACAATTCAATTATGATTTAAATAAATGAATTTTTTTTGCATATTGGTACTTTGATTTTCCTACAATTAGTACAAGAGCCATTTTATAAATTGTTCAAGAAATTTACAGTCATGTTGGTTGCAGAATGTTGTACTTGTTAGTAAAATGGTCATAACCAGACACACCGTTTCATGTGTTGGAAACTAGACACACAACTTTTCATGCTCTTTTTTTTTTGGTCCTGAACTATTAAGGTTAAGGAATGTTGAAGTTGTCTTACCAAATTATTCAATCAAGTCCTTGAATTATCTTTTTTAAGCAAATGTTGCTCCTTTAGTTTAACATAACGAACTTTAACCATTAATCACAACCCTTTCTAAAAAAGGGTCATGATTAAACTAAAAAATATGTAAAAACTATAATCTTATTAGAAAATATGAAGGCATGTATAAAAAAAGTGTTTGCTAATAAAAAAAAATAATCTTATTAGAAAATATGTAAAAACTAAAAGATTTCTAAATAGACATCTTAAATATATTTTAAACTAATTTATTATAATAATTTTTATTTAGATTAAATGAAAAATGGTAAAAAAAGGCTAGTAGGCTAGCCTGGGTGTCGTCCACCCTTTTTTTTTCTAAAAACAATATAGGTGACATGTTGTCTATTGTGGCAGATGATGCATCATCTGTGTTCCTAGATTTCAACCACCAGAAAGATGTTTGAAAAATCGAGTTTTGGGATTTTAACTCAAAATTTTTCTTCAAACATATTTTATTTTAAAAACACCTTACAATCTCATGAAAACAAATTTCTCAACCTAAACCAACTCTAAATCGATCCAAAAATATACAAAAAAATAAAAAAAATTATTTATAGTGAAAAAAACACAGTTGGCACTCGATGTGTAAAAGTCAGTTGAGCCTTTATTCGGCTCGGGTGAAATGAATTTTAAGACTGAATTGAAAAATTATTAGAGAATCAAGGACTAAATTGAGCGAAGAGAAAAAAAAGTGTCAAGTGCACATAACGCTCTCTAGCATATGAGGAAGGTCACTGCATTAAGAAGATATGTGTGGTTTCCTCCTAGCTTTAATGACAATTTTCCTTAATACCATTGTAATTATCTTGAAAATAGTTTCCTTCTAAAACAACATGTGTGGATGTTGTACCTCTGATGTGTCTTAGGTGACCCATTGTTCTTTCCTTTCCTTTCTTTTTTCTTTTTTCTTTCTTTGGTTCTTGAGCTTGATTTCTTAATTGGTTTTTTTACTTTGGGGACAAAAATGCAAAAACGGGCTATCATTTTTTAAAATTTTTTAATTCTAGTCCCATTATTTTTAATTTTTTGGAAAACAAAAATTTCGAACAATTTTTGTAAAATCAAGCGCTTATAAAGTGTTGGGATATTTTTTTAACATCTCGAGAACCCAAGATCAAGTTCATTGAAAAAAAAACCCTTAAATTCAATACCAAATCAATTTAATGTGGAAGAATAAAATTAAAAATACAAAAAATTCATGACCGGAAAAAAAAGTAAAGAAAAAAATGGTATTGCGCGAATCTCTTGTGCCATGGATATAGGTGTGCAGTAGAAGGAACATAATCTTTTAGAGTTTTGTTAGTATAGCTATGTCATTTAAGACCTATAAGAATGAATGTCAATTTTGAAGCAAAAAATAGAATATTGATATTTCTAATTTAAGTAGGTAAATTCTAAAATGAAACAAGGATTTTGATTTTTTTAGATATGATTAGGATTATGTAAATATTAGTGCCAGTCATTATTCCTGTCATTGGCTACTACAATGCTCAAATTACTACTACTTTTGTTCTTGTTCCTATTGAGTAAAGGCTTCCATGTATTCATGCAGGTATTATGTATTATGTTCGCATTTCATCTCAATTCATTAGCTTTACACCTTAAATATCAAGTCCAAAATACATAATATGAGGCAAGGCCTAAGTTCACAACTAATGGGCTACCTCACCCAACCCATGAATCGAGTCTTAGACCGAGTCATGAGTTAGGTCGGGTTTAATAACTTTGACTTTTAAAACCAAACTAAATCTATTTGATGTTTTCTAAAACAAAATCAATAGTTTTTATATTGTATTTTGTTCTTTTTTTTTTTCGTATTCATTTACACTCTCTTTTAGAATTATTGATTGGTAATTTCTAAAATAGCTCACCAGGAAAGATGTAGCCTGACAAGTACAAGATTTACACATTATATATCAAGTCCAAAATACATAATATGAGGCAAGGCCCAATCTCATAACTAATGGTCTATGGAATGAGTCCAAGGGTTTAAAGCCCAAGTGCAAACCACGTCTTTTTATGCCTAGGTATGATGGGTGCCTTGATGTTTATCTAGATCTAAAATGGTTGCATAACTTTTTATAAACCAAACTGAACCACAATCCACTAGTCTCGTAAATGGATTTGGGGTCTCCATAAAGCCTAATTAGGTAATGCACCCAAATAATGGAACAAGCCCACATGAGGGTAAAAGCTTGGTTATGAGCTTACTTAGATAAGAGTTGCTCGACCTACATGACATTGTCTTTTGCACTCAATAGTATACCACCAACCATCAAAGACTACTATCTTGAATGATTGTTATTAAATAATAATGTGTTACAGTATTTTCCCCATCTACCTATATTTCCATATAAGTTGGCATGATTCATGGTTATATAGAAGTCCATGAACCACAAGGTAAGACATATTTTAACTTCATATTTTCTATCATTCTCTTATCATCTTCTTCGTTATAATTTTACAAACATAAACACCATACAACCTTTAAGGCTTGATTACTCCTACAACTTTGCTAACTATAGCATTAGAGGGTCCCCTAAGCCTAACAAGGAACTTTTTATAGATGCACATGATTTTTAATAATACCAAGTCCATTAGTCTATTTTCAACATTTTAATTTGTATCATCTTTTGAGGACCTCGTTAATAACATTGTCTATAGAGATATATTTAAACTCCTTTATATTTTTCATTCCTACTACTTGTAAAATAGTGGAGTTCTCCTCGAATAGGGTTAACTAAGCTCAAGCATTTTTTTAGTCAGCTCTAGTTTAGAGGGAACTATATCCCCCATAACCTTTGATTCTAGAGTTTACGTGTTATCCCGGTAAGGATACCACCACCCTAGATTATTGAGCGGGTGGGGAGTTACATTTTTACCACCAATAGGGGTGGCAACTTAAGAGGGAACTATATCCCCCATAACCTTTGATTCTAGAGTTTACGTGTTATCCCGGTAAGGATACCACCACCCTAGATTATTAAGCGGGTGGGGAGTTACATTTTTACCACCAATAGAGGTGGCAACTTAAATAGCGGGTAATGTAGGAGTTGGATCTCGAGAAGGCTTTGGCTACTTAAGTGATTAATAAAGGGACATATCATCCATTTTTCCTCTTTCAATACTAGGTTGCCATCTTTGTTGTACCCCAATTTCTTACCCTAATTTTGCATATATTTTGCAAAAAAAATAGAAAAGTCCAAAAATATATATCTTTTTAATAATTAGTTAATTTTTATCATTTCTTTATTTTCTTCATCTTTATTTAATTTTTGTTTGTCAATATATATATATATATATATATATATATGGGTTGAAGTTGGACCAATAATTATAAGAATCACGAAGGAAGTTTGAGATATTTAGGCCATAGTTGAGAGCTTAATTGAGGAAGAAATTGAAGAAAAGAGCTTAAATTGATTTAATTTGGCTATAATTGAAAAACATTAAGTTTTAAGGATGAGTTTGGAACAAGTAACCATGTTAGAAAATCAATTAAGGGTGTAATTAAGAGAGAAAATTCAAATTTGAAGTCAATTTGGCTTAAAAATGAAGAATTGGAAGACCAAGGTCCAAAGTAAGTAAAGTAAAGAATTCAGAGGACAAATGTTATTTTGGTCAGGGGCTAAATTGAAAGAAATTAAAGGGAAAAGGTGAAAATTGACCAAAATAAGAAAATTAAAAGTCTAGGGACTAAAGAGCAACAAACGTGGAAGAGCTAGGACCAATCTGAAGTTGGCGCAATTAAATTAGAGAAAGAGTAGATAGCAAAAGGAAGGGAAGGGAAAAAAAAGAAGAAGAGAGGAGACATAAATGAGAGAGATAAAGAGCAAGAGTCAGAGACACGAACACAAGAAAAAAGTAACCAAATGTTAGGCAGCAGGGTAAAAAGTAATTGCATTGCAGATTCAAACATATTTAGTTCATCTTAAGAGTAATAGCTCCACTGAATCAGGTTCTAACTTTTGTATACCAATGTGAAATATATTTTCTACAACATATGATTGTGTAAAGATTCTATGAATTATTGAGTTCCTATTTCCATTTTTCCTTATTGTATGAATATTAGACTTTATGAATCATCAACTTTTGTTAATATTTTTTTTTAGAGAATCTATGTTTGATCCTTTACTCTAGTTATGAATCATGATTTATGAAAGTTTGTTCCTCACTTAGAAATCGTTGTAGTGACAATTATGATCTATAGAGTAAAGTGAACATGAAATCTGCAATTTGTATATAAGAAAAAGTATAAATTCATGAACATGAAATCTGAAATTTGTAATATAAGCTCATTTTCCTCTTTCTTTCGTTACTGATATCATCCGAACCCATACCTTTTCTTTTCTCTCCACATAACAAGTTTCTCCTGGGTCAGTTGCATATCTACTTGACTAGTAAAAAATAAAAGAAACAAAAGGGATGATGGGCAAGTCTCCATTTTAATTAACTTTGATCTTCAAAACAGGGTATAAGGTCATTAGGTAATGTTTATTGGGTTAAGCTTTCAAGCTTTAAAAGAGACCCAACTAGGCTTTGTAAAGCCCGTTTCTTTTGTAGGTTTTGTATTCTGATTTTTGGGCTTTGGGATGTAAATAGGCCAATTATTTTTTTTATTGACATGTCTCTAATTGGTTTTAGGATTAACATTAAAAATCATTTTATTTTATAAAAACAATAATAAAAAAGGAATATAAAGGAAATTAAAAATATTAGGATAGTTAACGATAATAAAAATAATAAATCTAGAACAAAGAATACATAGTTAGGGTAACCTTTCACAAGAAAGAATGCAATGAGGGCAACATTGTTCTTCTCTCAGGCATAAATAATCTCTTACTTGAATCTCTAGAACTAGTGTTACTTGTTAGGATCCCTAGTTTCCTTTAAATTACCAAGTGATGGCTCTAATCATTCACAATACATTCCCCCCCCGGCAACGTCTATTGAGGTGCGACAGAATAACAACTTCATTGGAGACCTTAGGGTTGGCCTATTACTTGTGTGTTCTTTAATGATTTGTTTTTTTTGTTTCCCATAATATTTGCCTATGATTTTTTATTTTATTTATTTATTTGTACATACTTTTTATTTATTGCAATATTTATTTTTATTCATGTTATTTGATCATGGCATACACATGCATTTTATTTGTGAATTTCCACACACTTCACAAAAATCCAATAAAAATTCTAGACAAGAGCTCATTCCTTTAAGAATAGATAGGGAGATTCAATGTCGAGTGTGACTTGTGTCTACTGATGCTCATTTGAACTCCCACTCAGATTGGGACTCACCTTATGTACTAGGTATCATGAAACCTTTCCCATTCTCATAATACATAAGGTTAAGAAGTTAGGTTATCCCACTAGTAATTTGGATAATCTGGAAACCTGGAAAGTCTTTAGAATTAGACCAATTGGGCCCAAAATCTTTATGGGCTAGATCTTTTATTTTAGGGATGACTTTTTATAGGACACGAACCCTTGTATGTCAATCGCTTTGAGTACTTGAGTAAGAAGAGAGTTGAAGAGTGGAAAGAGAACCAAAAACATGAAGAGAGGAAGGGGATAGAGGGTCGGCTGGAACAACAGATGAAAAAGAGAGGGGAAGAAAACCACTAAAACCTTCCCCAAATCTTGTTTAAAAATCATGTGGTAAGAGTAACCTCACTCTCCTACTTGTTATTTTGAGATTTTGAAGCAAAATGAGAAAGAAACCTCAAATGGAATGACCTAGGGTTCTTGCACTCTTAATTTTAGAAAGACTAAATGAAAAGATTGGAAAATAGGGATGAAAAAAATGTAATTTCAGAATTTATAACAAAAGAAATTGATATATATTAAAGAACAAACGTTAACTAAAGGCTGCCCTGTTGAAAGAATAAAAGAAAGATGGAATAGGATGATGAAATGTGTCAATTGTGATCTTATTATGCTCTTAGGAAAATACTTGAGCTGAAATAGAATTTTTACATATGAATTGAAGAACTTGCTTGATTATAGACTTAGAAAATAAATGTGTGAATTAATGAATGATAATATAGACATGTTTATTGTGAAAATGATGATTTGCATAAGTAAACTAGAAGATGAGGGAATATCATGTTCAGCTAAGAGGAAAAACAATGGATAAAACTTTTATGTGATGAACATCCTTAAGGAAACAAAATAAATGATAGAAATTAAACTCACATGTAATGTGAAATTGGTTATTATCCTATGTTTTGTGACTTGGAATGATGTAGTTAAAATTGATGAAATGAATACTTAATACTAATACCCATGTTTTGGCCTATAGAAATTTAGATAAGAGAATCCTTGAAAATGTACATGTCAAACTTGATTGTGTACTACTTGACAACATTGTGATGAACTTGATGAGATTATTGGAAAGAATATGATCCTTAAACATGTTTAATAGTACTTTGTAATTGGAATGCGTAAAACACTTTATGTCATACGATAATGAATGAGAGTTTGATGTTGCCACATGAAAAGCACAAAAATATACTTGTTAGGGGAGTGATATTGGCTTCAGCTACCTTAAAAGAGGATAGCAAAGAAAGACCCTCATGAAGATACTAATGAATGATGATTCCTCTTTAACAATGTTTGATGAATGTGTGATATTGTCATATAATAAAAACATTATATGTTGCCCTCACTTCATAAATTTTAGAAGTGAATTTGGTTGTGGTATATGTCTAAAACTAGGTTGAAGTATGGTCTTTAAGAGAAAAACTTGGTATTGACCATATGCGTGAACTTAGATAAAATAAATGTCAGAATAATTTAGTTTTCGTTGACGATGTTCAGTGTCAGGATGACTTAGTTTTCATTGATGATTTTCAGTGTCAAAATAACTTAGTTTTCATTAATGATTTTCAATGTCAAAATAACTCAGTTTTTTTAACGATTTCAGTGTCACAATGATATAATTTCCATAGATGACTTTTATTAAAATTAGGGACGAATGTCTTGTAATGATATTATCACTATTCAATTATACGAACACGGGAGATGTTTGAATGAATGTATGTATGAAATGGTATATGTGTGGAAATGGTATTTGACATTACCTAAATAAAAATATACTGAGTAATGGTCATTTTGTGTATCAGGAGGTGCGACCGGGATCGGATCTTCAACCAAGCGATGACACACTACGGGAGGGGTAAGTACATGGCTTTCACCTTTAACTAATTATTATTAAATTCTTGAAGTATTTATGCATAATGTTGCTCCCCGATTTCAATCAGTTAAATTACTCATGAAACACAATGAATAATGAGATTAGCTTCGACTAATGGTATCTATATGGGATAACCAGGATTAATTATGAGATTAGCTTCCGCTAATGGTATCCACGTTGTATAATTGGGATCAATTGATGAGATTAGCTTTGGCTAATGGTATCCGTATTAAATAACCGAGATCAATTGATGAGATTAGCTTCGTTTAATGATATTCATATTAGATAACCGGGAATGAATGATGAATTAGCTTCGGCTAATGGTATCCATATTGGATAACCAAGACTGATTAATGAGATTAGCTTCGGCTAATGGTATCCATATTTGGATAACTGAGAATGAATGATGAGATTAGCTTTGGCTAATGGTATCCGTACTGGATAACCGATAATGAATGATAAGATTAGCTTTGGCTAATGGTATCCGTACTGGATAACTAAAAATGAATGGTGTGATTAGCGTCAGCTAATGGTATCCATATTGGATAACATAGATAAATTGATGAGATTAACTTCGACTAATGGTATATGTATCGGATGATCGGGAATGAATGATGGGAGTAGCTTCAGCTAATGGTATCCTTATTAGATAACTAGAAAGGAATCGTGAAGTTAGCTTCGGCTATTGGTATCCATATTGGATAGTCGAGATGATTGAATGAGATTAGTATTGATTGATAATGATAATAATATCTGCTTTTGAAAGTAATTATGGATACGCCAAAATAGGAATATTAATGTGTCAATTACACTTATGATTGATGTATAAAAACCGTAAACTAATTGATTATAGTTAGGAGGGAATAATCATTCATGAAAGGATGCCCAACGTACTAGGGTTTCTAGATTGTATTGCACATTATTGATTGATGTTGATTATAGACCAAAGAAATGATGTGATGTAAGGTTGCACAATGATGTGAAGTAAAATGTTAAAGATAGATTTAGCAGGAACTTAATAATGAGAATCTGCCTATTTAAATTGCTAATACAGTTACAAGTATATATCCATTGTTCAATTATATTATAACGAATTGTTTATACGCTTACATTGAATTTGATTTATAACAGGGACGTCTCATAGCCATGGCGTTTAGAAACTTTTTCCTAAGTATTTTGGGATAAATCATGTAATAATATGATTAGACGACATGCATTTTGTACAACTATGTAATAGCTATGAACTGCCGATTGACACTTTTGTAAAAACTTATGATGATGACTTTCAAAGTCGTGGATGTGGATTATGGTGTGTATGGACACTTCATGTTATAGATGCAATGAATATGTACCTTTTTGTGATGCTATCGTATATTATATGTATATATGACGTACTGCATCATTTAATGATGTTTAATTTTTGAAATGATAAATGATATCATGCAATGCATCAATGGAACGTGATAATACAAATCAAAATCACCCCATTTCCGGCTTGTTATGAGTAAACAGTGTGTCATGAATCATTGAATTTTGCGGGTTATTATAAGTACATACCTATAACACTTTGCATCATAGCCTTTTTGCATCTATCAAGGTTGGATTAACATTGTAACGGATAATTAGGATCCTTTAAAAACCCAAACATCCTTATATCTTTTATGGCTTAACTATGAGGATTGCTCTCTTATACATCATAAATAATAACAATTCCCTTAACTCTTTCATGTGGTTGGTCTTTTTCTAAAACACTTTCCTAATGGAACTATTTTCTCGATGTGAGAATGTATAGAACCAAGCAATCTCTCAAGCTCTATCTATGCACCTAGATAGCTAGTAACAATATCTAAACAGTGCTGGAGTTGGTTATTTTCCATGTTGCTTCATATAGTTCTCAAAATCAGTTATGATGGTCTTTATATTCAGATATAACTAGCTAGCATAAATATCATTGTATTGAGACATACTTTGTACAGACCCCAATAATGGAAAAGTGTATATGCAATTAGACATACAAAGAATTGATATGATTTACCATTCTTAGAATTTTCTAAGTTTGAGAAATGTTATTGACCTTATACAAGCCTTGCTCATTAGATTCTAATAATACTAGAACTAATAATCACTAATATGAACTAGTACTTCTCTAAATAATAGCTATATAATGTGAAAAATCCTTTAAAATACCTTCACCTTTTCTTAAAAACAAAGATGCACATCGTTATGGTGATTTGATAGAAGTTTTGATCAAATATAGGGTTTTAATGGAAAACTTAGCCACCAAATATCGCTTTATAACAAGGGAGTAAAAACTAAAATTGTTCAAGATACGAAAATGACAAGTGAATATCTGATAATGGCCTTATATAAGCTCGATAGCTCATTCATAAAGCGCAATGGTCTTCATCCATATGTTCCGCTAGGTGGACATGTGACAACCCTAGAATAACTAATATGAATTTCAAAGGGCACCAACCTTGTGGCTCATTTTCAATGTCTATGCAGTAGCCTTTGGACTTCTTGTGTACTTAGTTATAATTAAACTCGAGCAATGAAATGAGACAAATGAATAAGTAAAAAATCATATTTAGGGTATGTGATCCTCATTACTTGCAAGTAGATGTGAAGCGCAATGAATAAAGTCTTTTAAGTTCCATTATAAAGACTAGGAAAAAAATGAAGCCTAACATGGCAACCATAATTAGAAAATGGGACAATCTCACTCAAAGAAAGAAGCCTAGCTATGAGTTTACCTAAACAAGAGTCGTCTAACCACAAATATCCCCACCTGGTCTTCATATAGTTGGTATTTAGTATTAAATTCTCTTACATTTTTATGTTATATAACTAGGCTCATAAAATGGTATTAGGGATTTTTATGCTTAATAGATAACCCATATGACAATATCTTTTTCACTCAATATTGCACCACCAATCATTAGTGGTTATTACCTTAAATTATTGTTATTAAATTAGGTGTCGCAATATCTTCCCTACCTTACCCTTATTTCTATGCAAGTTAGCGTAACGCATGGCTATATAAACCTTTATGAGTCACGAGGTAAGGCAAATTCTAACTTTTTACTTTATAGCATTCTCTTATCATCTTCTACATCATATTTCTATGAACACAAATACTAAATAGCCTATAAGGCTTGATTACTTTTACAAGTACTAAATTTAGCATTGAAGGTTCCTTTAAGCCTAACAAAGACTTATTTTATAGGTGTTTGTGATTTTCAATCATTACTAAATCAAGAAGTTCATCTTTAACATCTTAGCCTCTATCAGCTTTGAAAAGCACTTAATCTATGAGGGTTTTCCTTAGTCTTACTATTTTATATTTTATTGATTACTTGCCTAGTAGTTTGAGTTTTGAAACTCAAATTTAGACTTGTTGATGAGATTCAAAATAATGATTAGGTTGTGCATGTATTTTTAAAGTATGAAAACATGTGTTGAAAACTATTGAATATAAGTTACCTATAACACAATGTCCTCTCTTTAAGAAGAGAATCTCTAATGATCTAATCATTTTAAGATTTATCTAAACAAAATAAGAAAATAAAGTATGTTTTTAGGGCTTTTGGATCTTTCCTAGGGTTTCGGCCACTTCTCATAATTTTATTAATACAAGGGCTTTGGTTCTTGAGCCATTTATAGACTAGATGGTCATTTGATATATCCACTTATTATTTGATGTGAGAGTGGTAGATGAGATGAGAATGTTAGTCGAACCATGCTTGATGGTAACACTTATCTTCTTAAAATGATAATATGTGTTTATTGATATATAAAAGCATTTAATCTAGTACTTTTTTGTCTTCTTAATAAAAGTTGTTAGGGGTGGATTATATAGTCATTGCTTCTTTTTTTTTGTATCGGACGATACTTTTTGGATTGCTACCTTGACCTATAAGGGACCTCCCCTTAGTCACGAGCTAGATGGGGGAGAAAATTTAGTCATGTAGCTCGGATGAAAGTGTTATATAACCCGAACAATTAGGGGGCATATAGGTCTATATGACTTTTGGGTGCTTAGTAGCAATCAAAGGCCCACACTTAAGTTAGGTATCATCAAGAGCTTATGCCTTCTTCTTTTTTTTAACTTCGTTTAGAAATTAAAACATTTAATACAAATTTATTATTGTATGTAAAAAAATGATTTTTATTAAAAATGATCTTGCATCAAAAACATTATTTTTTTTTTTTTGCAAACTAGCACATTAGGACAAAGATATTTTCCAAACTAGCATGTGGAAGTTGTTTTCCTAAACTAACACAACATAGTCGCTCAGACAGGTCATACATGCATGACCTGCCATTAATTTTTTTGTATGGCACATGTAACACATGCACCAGTAGGTCAAAAAACATTTATGTGTGGCGCGTGTAAATAAAAAAAATTAAAACTTACCTGCTAGCGCAAGGGTTATGCCGGTATGTGAGCTTTCTGCCACCTTTAAGCGGCGCATGTGACTCCTCATAAGCACAAGGAGTGGCTTTCCTTGGTGTCTATAGATTTGTCTCGTCAAGAGCTTTTCAAATGGTGTTAAATGTGTCGTCATCATAGTCATCAGAGCCATAATGTATTCCCAACCTCTCATTATTGGACCAACACATTCTTCTTCTTTCTTCTCTTATTTGGTCTCTTATATTTAGTTAATTTTAGTTCTATTATTGTGATTATTTAATTAATTAAACTTAATTTTATTTAAGTAGGGCAAAAAATAACTATCTTTTGGCAAAAATTAACTATTTCTCATCATTCTCATTCAAAGATAAACATTAACTTTAATTAATTTTATTTTCTCAAAAGCAACAAATGAAATGACTATAATAATAGAAATAAAGTTAACTAGAGGGAGTAAATGAAGAAATGAGCTATTACCTATGCGGGGTGCGCAAATGAGACTTGTGGGTCTTAAGGTGTGCAAGTCTTCTATGTACAACTAGTTATATTATATTAGTTTAAGAATTATTTTTAAACTATACAACACTATACACGCTAATTTTAGAAAAATCCCCTTCAGAATCCCAATTTGCCTTCGTGCAAAATTCAATGAGAATAATCATAACAATCCAAATAATTCAACGACGCAAAGGGGCACCAACATCGATGCCATTCTCTGCATATTTACCTGGTGGAACCCATCCATAAAAATACTTTTTAAAAAAATTGAGAGAAGCTGTTCCCTTTCATGGCAAAGGTTGAAATTATAGGGCGTCAATCATGTTTCTAGGCATAACAGTCCAAATAATTTGTGTCTTCTAGTGAACCGTTGTATTGATGCGTGTAGCGACTAGCAGTAGCCAATCTTTTGCCGTAACTATCACAACACTGTACAAGCCTGGCATTTGGTGATGTGAGGGAGAGATATTGAATGCGGAAATGGCAGAGTTGATGGGTCTCAATGGCTGGACTCATTTGGCTCTTGGGAGGGTAGGTCTTCTCTTCCCGAGTATAAAACGCCATTCAAGGGAAAAGAAACATATTTTTTAAGAAATAAATGATATTTGTGGATTAATCCATGCTCTAATTGAGATTTAAATCGTCATTTCAATTAATTTTAAGGAGTTTTTTGTTCATAATAGTCTAATAAAATCTTGATTGCATGGAAGGTAAAAAGAAAAGGAGAATGAAACATGCTTGAACCTGATCACGAGATTAATCTTGTAAAACTAAGGAAAAGAAGACGTACTTTCTGGCTGGCTTTCCCTTTTCTCGATCCTCGAGGCAAGAGGGTGTAATCAGAAAAAAACATCATACTCCAAAAATATTCCTTCTGATCAATGTCCTTTAGCAGACACCCCCACAGACTAAACTCCATTAAAAAAACAAAAGAGGAGAGGCAGAGGGTTGAAAAACAAATAAAAGTAGCCATGTCCCTCCAAAAAAGAGCCAAGAAATGAACCATCTTCTCCCAAGTTTTAAAAGGCAAGCCGACACAGCATTACCTAATCATTTATTCCCTTAAAAACATCCTTCCAAATGCTAATCTCCAATGTCATTTTGGCTTCTATCTCTCGAACCTATCCTCTCTCAAAAAGTGCTTTTGCCTTCACCTCCACCAACTCAGCCCCTCTCTAAGACAAGCCTTGACATTATGCTTCTTGGATTTTGCTACACACTAGCCGATTCTCCGTTATATTACATCGTCCAGAATCAGTTAATTGTTTAAAATACCCAAAGTTTTGCATAAATTACCACAAAATGGCAAACAACTTTCTCCTATATATTCACCCAACAAAACCCTTCAAGACAATAAAGGTCCCTCTCCAATGGGCAGGCAAAATGGTGATGCCGCTATGGTTAATTCCTCTATAGCTCTTCTGCAAGAAAGGTTTAGGGAATTACAGAGAATAAGGGAGAAGAGACAGGAGAAAGAAATTCTCAAGCTGTTCGCATCATCAGAGTCTGATCAAAGGGTTGCATCAACCATGCATTTTGATGAGCCTACCTGCAAGTTCACCTTCCAGCCTGATCAGACGACCCTTCCAAATAGACCATCAACTCCTCAAGATTCTCTACTCTCCCTTGGACTTAACTCTCAAAGCAATAATAAGCATCCAGATTTTCGAGCTATGAAGAGTACTCCATCGAGCTTATGGCCCAACAGTACTGGAAACTCCTCGTCATCATCGTCATCATCATCAAGGAATCTTGAGAATTCTGACGTTGATACCTCTCTTCATCTCTAGATACACCTTTCCTTCACTTTCATTATCTATATATGTGTGTGTGTAGTATATGTTGCTTTATCTGTAGCAACCTTTTTGGCTGTAAAAGGATGGGAGAGTAATGTAATTAATGTTTGTTGATATACTCGGTCCGAACGATTTTAATTATAATTATAATATATATATATATATAGTCCTGATCATCATCCTTGTACAGAGCTACTCTTTTTTATCATGAATCCTTTGCTTTGTCTCTAATCATGATCACCTCTTCTCCTTTATATATAACATTTCATGCCAAATTCTGATCAGACTATTTAATATCACTGCATGTATATTCATGTCATGGAAAGTTCCTTGGAATTAATCATTATCGTCTAAAGTAGAGAGGCTGGAACTTGAAACTTATCGAGAGAACAACAATACAGTTACACCTTACTGGCATTAAAGATAGAAATTTACATGGCGAAAATATTTCCAAGAAACAGAGGCCTTCTGAAAAATTGACTGGCATGGAATCACTAAACTGAAAGCCCTATTCAAAGAGATATTTATGCTTATTTTTGGATAATCCATATTTTGCTTTTGATATCATGAAAAGAGTAGTGGGGTTGTAGATATCTAATAGGGTCTATATAACGGGCGGATTGTTCTGGTTGTAGTTTCTTAGACTAGTCCTTGATTAGTTGCTTGGTGGGTTGGTTTTATTGGAAGCTTGTAATGTGTTTTTGCGTTGGATAGTGTGGTGGTTTCTGCTTTGTTACTTCTTGCTATCTCTTTGGTTTTTTTGCTTGATGGGGCTTTGTAAAGGACTTTCTTTTCGGTGAGGAAAATGATCTGTTGCGTTTATCATGTGCTAAAGCACAAAGCTCCATTGGGAATATGTTATTTCAGGTGAGAAATTTTACTTCTTGTCATCAAGACATCATTTGACATAATTCTAGCATGACAGTTTTCCCTCGGTCTGTCGTGTCATGTAATAGTTTTCCAACTAGCAAATGTGCCCCTGTCGTGGTTCGGGCTCCTTGACAAGATGGGGTGTTAATTTTAACTAGAGTTGATATGAATTATAATTAGTTTTAGCAAATATTAAATTAAATTAAATTAAGAAATACTCTGGTTCCTCAAGAAAAAAATCACTGTGGATTTGCTACAGTGATTTATCTTTTTTTAGTTTTTTTATTGCACTATTACAAGCTCAAATTAATGACTAATTAAAACATTTTTATTAAAAAAAGACAAGATTCAAAATTAGAGTACTGTTATTAAAATAAAAAAAAAAGTAAATAGAGGGATATCTAGTCATTTTATGTTCCATATATTTTTTTATTATTATTATAACCCCTCGCTATTAATATGTTGAAAGTACAAGATAGAAAAAGTTTATACAATATGTTCTCCTTAACTTGCCTAAAATAGTATATATGAACTCCAAAAAACTTTTTGTTTCGGGTTGATTGTAGATTTTGAAGCTAATTTATGGGTTGTTAAAAGCTATGGATATGTTTTAAAAGGTGTTAATGGTGTTGTTTTTATTATTATTCTCTTAGTCTGAAACAGACTAGCTTGATTTTTTAATGACTGGAGATTGTTGAAATCTGAACAGTGCACCTACTTTTTTTTTCCAAAACATTAAAGGACGGACAACCTATCATCCGCCCCTTAAGAAAGCTTAAAAAATAAGGTCTAGGTGTGTTGGCAGATCCAAGCCCGTATGCTTGAGCCTTTTTTTAAAGGCCTAGGAACTCTAGGTCTTCCTGATATGAGAGATTGAGCCTTTTTTGGTTTTTATTTTTTATTTTTATCCATTAGAATTGCATTTTTTTTTCAATTTCATTATTTAATATTTGATTCATTATTAATTGAGCAATGTAATTTGATTTTTTTTCCAATCACTTTGATATTTTATTAGTTCTTGATTTTATAGGTGTTTATTTTAGAATTAAAAAAATTATATAAAAAAATTATTAAGCCCAATTGAGTCCATGACTCGGGTTACAGGTTTGACTGATTAACTTTGGCTAGGTAGGGATCGGGCTTGATAAAAACATTTATTGCATAAATAGTTCGATTTATTTAATTAGATGTATACATGAACTTTTTAAATTCCGCTTAGGATTTTTTTATATACAAAAACACATTATAAAAATCTACATATATACTTTTTTTTAAGAAAGAAAAAATATTTGACCCGCGGCGAAGCGCAGGTCAAATAACTAGTTAAATCTAAATGAGCTCTTGGTTTTATTGTAGATCAATAGATAGACCATTCTAGATTCATACATCGATTTGTCTTTTTTATTCTTTTTTTAATTATTAATTATTTTTTCAATTATATCCTTCAACATTGTGTTTATTAGTAATTGAGTTTTGTATTTGGTTTCGATTTATTTTCTACAAAGTAATCATGATCTTAAAAAAAATATCACAGCATTAAGTTGGTGCTTAAATTTGTGGAAATGAATTTGGTTTTATTATTTAAAAAAAAATAAAATAAAGGATCAAAATTAGAAATGGAGTAAAAAGAAGGGTTTTTTTTTTCTTTTTAGATACTTTTTATTCGGTGCATTTTTTAAAACAAAACTAGCTTGTAGGATTTTTAAATTTTTATTTTTGGTTTTTTTAATTTGAAACTTTTATGTTTTAATTCAAAAGCTCGTTTTGTTTATTTTTCAGTCTCTGAGTTTATAAAAGAAAAGAGAAATTCACTAATATATGTTAAGGAGTGAGAAAGTTCTTAAAATTTAACATTTAGACCACTAGAAAGGATGATATTGGTGTCACTAAGTTGGTGTTCTTGAGGTGAGTTCAATGGGGGTGAGTTTTCTTTATCACAAAGTCGGGAAAAGTAAACAGCGTTCTTTCAATTTTTTAGATTCGATTGATTTTTATTTTTTAGAGAGATTATAGGTTATTTTGTTGTTGGAAACGGGTTTTTTAAGGCTTATAGAGTGTTTGTTGGGTTTTTTCAGGTGAAAATAAGTTGAAAATAAGTTTTTAAGGTCCAAAACTCATCCTGATTTTCTAGTCATCACAAACGATAATAAAAATATTTCAAACAATAACAGGTTGCCTACCAGACTACGCATCATCCAACTTCATTAAAAAAAATGAATTAGTCCGGATGAATGGGCTTGCGTTTCCAGCACTAGCTCTTGGGTAATTGGTCAAGCACACGAACCTAATATATTTTTTTTGACAATTTTAACTAATACCATACTTTTTTGTATTTTTTTACTTTTGAATAATTTTATACTTAAATTTAATTATTACACTCTCTCTAATTGTTTTAGATTGTTTGTTTCAATGTTTTTCAATATTTATTATTTTTTGTAATTGTTTTGCATTTTATAATGTCTCAAAAATATTATTGTAATTTATCTTTAGTGATGTATTTATAGAAATGAAAATCATTTGTTTTTAAAAAATAGTCTCTAAGATAATATAAATGTGTAAATTAAAATAAACAAAGTCAGGGAGAAATATTTACATGCATGTCCATATTTTTCTTTTAGGAGAAAGATTAGCTTTCTATTTTAGTTTTAAATTTCAATAACTCTTTCTCACCCTATCAATTTATATATTTTTTAAATTTATTTTATTAGGTATGAATAACATCTCTGCTTTTCTCAATTAAAAAAATCATGATACCTAAAAACACATTCATAACATTATTGTGCGTATTTAGCCTCTTTTTTTAGGCAAAAAAACTACATAGTAGGCCAATGATGATGGGCTATTTTTTTGAGCTCTTATTTGTTTTTTTTTTTAATTTGAATTTGAATTCATTTGAATAAAATAAATAAAATTATTTTTAAGATATTAATTCTAATTTACATTTTAAAAATATCTCATTGATCATAGAAGTAGGTTTAAAACGAAAAAGACACTTTTTTGTTCTATAATTTTATTTGTTATCTTAATTGGAAATGTTTGTTTTTATAATCTTGTGATTAATTAAGAAATAGATTCTAAGAACTTTTTTGTAATAGCACTCGAGCAGTATATTCTCTTTTTTATAATAAATTCATGTCAAAAATATTAAAACCGAAGTTTTTTCTTTACTAAAGCTTGTTTCTATGGTTATGATAAACTGTTATTTTAAAAAACAATATTATTCTAGTAAAACAATATCGCAAAAAATGGTTTGTATTAATAAGATAAAGAAGGTTTTGATTAAGGAGATGTCTTTCTTATCCTTATTTCATATCTTTAGAAGTTTTTATTTATTTATTCTAATTACTTTCATCTTTTATCAAACAAACAACATGTCTTGAAAAACTATATTAAAAAATGTGTTTTGAAAAGGAGGAGTTATACTAGAAAATAATTTAGTTTCGATGTAATTTAGATTAGTGTTCTTGTTGCAAAAACAAAATTGACATATAATTAGATCAAAACATTTGAAGAGCTCTCAGAGATAAGATATCTTAATTTACAACTATCTCTTAACTTATCGTCTTAGTCTTTGATTGCATTTATTTATGAATATAATTCTTGATAAAAAAAAATCTTGATGCATGAAAATACATTATCAATGTCTACTCATCTTTTTACATTATATTTTTTTTTATATGACCCACGATGAAGTGTTAGTCAGCTTACTAGTTTGTTTTTGTTATGTTGTAAAAAAAGAAATAAATAAACTTAAAGCAAGAGAATAAAATTTTCAAATGTATGTTATAAATATTAAAAGAATTTCAATTCATTTGGATTTGTTGCTTTGGGGTTGTGAAGCGAACCCTAGCGGAATTTAATGGTATTCGCGACCCTAAGATTAATCTAACCCAAGTTTGTTGAGATTTGAATGAGCTTATCACAATGAAAGACTTGCTCCAAGGCAACAAGACTATAAACCAACTCGATCACAATGCCTATACCAGGAGACGAGCAAAGGAAGTATAAATTCACAACAAAGAATGGTCAATTCTTTGAAGAGTTGAAAGTTCAATCAAGACCAAGATTGAGCAACCAAAAGTCGGCTACAATGTTGAAAATATCATCAAAAGTCTGACCTAAAATTATTCTTAAAGAGTATTTAAACTCCAAGCCAAAACCCTAGTTTCCCTAATGGGTCTCACATAAACCCAATTTAAATAATAATCAACCTAAGCTAAAACTAGCCCAAAAAAAATTAAAATAAACAAGTCTAAAACCCAAACAAATTGTCTCCTCTCAAAATAAATAAAGTTTGATAGCCCAACTAATTAAATAAGACAAGTTCGTTGTTTCCGCATTCTGTCTGGCAGCAGTAAGGCACAACTTAAAATGGATGGCTCTCTCTCGTCTTAATGCATTAGAAGGTGTGTCATATACCGTTGGAAAGGTATGGAAGTCTAGTTTCCATCCCAACTAGAATCACATCAAAATTCGATCTGTAGTGCCAGTTATGACCAAAAGAGTAACGAAAGGTCAAATTGTCTGAATATAGTCTTCTTCTCCCAATCCTTATGTAATGGTCTTGGTTCCACCAACAAGCCCCTCTTGAACATGAATCAGATTAATCGAGGCTTGCTCTTTATTATTACAAATCCTTTTGAAGTCCACCTTAGCTCATGTATCTTGAAGAAGTCTATTAAAAGCTTCTTTGAACTTCTTAGACCTAAGCCTAGTAATTGGACCAACTAGAATCTCCTATGGATCATTTGATGGTTGGATCGCATCATCCCCTCACTCCTCAAAAGGATTCGACCTCGAATCATCACCTATATCAAATAAAGAAAGATCAGAAACATTAAATATAGCACTAACACCATACTCACCTGGTAGATCCACTTTGTAGGCATTATCATTAATCATTTATATGATCTGATAAGGACCGTCTCCTCGAGGCATCAACTTTGATCTTCTTTGTTCAGGAAATATTTCCTTCCTCATATGCACCCAAACCCAATCACCTGGTTCAAATCTCACTAATTTTCATCCTTTATTGGCTTTGTTTGCATATTGTTTATTCTTTTTTTATATTTGTTGCCGAATTTTTGCATGGAGATCTTTCACCACCTGTGCTTTTTGATTACCATCAAGACTAATCCTTTCATCAACAGGCAAAGGAATCAAATCTAATGGTGTCAAAGGGTTAAAACCATAAACAATCTTAAATGGTGAATAATCAGTAGTAGAATGCACACTACGATTATATGCAAATTCAATGAATGTCAAACAATCTTCCCAATTTTTAAGATTCTTTTGAATGATAGCCCTTAACAATTGAATCAAAGTCCGGTTTACAACTTTAATTTGGCCATCTATTTGTGGATGACAAGTAGTAAAATATAAAAGTTTAGTTCCTAACTTACCCCACAAAACCTTCCAAAAGTAACTCAAAAACTTAACGTCTCGATTGGATACAACGCTCCTAGGAAGACCATGTAGTCGAATGACCTATCTAAAAAATAGGTCAGCTATATTTATTGCATCATCTGTTTTATGACAAGCAATGAAATGTGTCATCTTAGAAAATCTATTCACAACAATAAATATATATAAAATCTCTCCCTTTCCTCGACCTAGGTAGACCCGAAATGAAATCCATAGAAATATCAACCCAAGATTCCTAAGGAACAAGAAAAGGTGTGTATAGTTTATGAGGCATTACCCTAGACTTAGCTTGTCTACATGTTATGCACCTATCACACATTCTTTGCACATCTCTTTTCTTATTAGGCCAATAAAAGTACTCATGCAGAACCTTCAAAGTTTTAGTAATTCCAAAATGCCCCATTAAACCTCCCCCATGCATAAGCAATTCACGTAAAGAACAATTAGGCACACATAACTTATTTTCCTTAAACAAAAATCTATCATGCCTAAAATATTTATCCTTGGCCGAAACCTTCCATGTGTCATATATAGCACCGAAATCATGATCATCAAGATACAATTCCTTAATATACTCAAATCCTAGCAATTTAGTATTAAGAGTATTAAGAAGAACATACATTCGCGACAAGGCATCGGCGACCACATTTTCCTGACCTTGCTTGTATTTAATCACATATGGAAAAGTTTCAATAAACTCAACCCATTTAGCATGTCTCCTACTTAACTTACCTTGACCCTTTAAATGTTTCAACGATCAGTGATCAGTATGTATGACAAACTCTCGGGGCCACAGATAATGTTGCCAAATCTTCAAAACTCGCACGACTGCATACAACTCTTTATCATAAGTGGGATAGTTAAGAGTTGTACCATCGAGTTTCTTACTAAAATAAGCGATGGGCTGTTTTTCTTGCATTAAAACGGCTCCAATACCTATTCCTGAAGCATCATATTCAATCTCAAAAGCTTTATTAAAATCAATTAAAAATAGTAAAGGTGTCGAAATCAACTTTGATTTTAACAAGTTAAAAGCATTTTTTTTTGTTCTTCTCCCCAATTGAAACCCACGACTTTCTTAATAATTTCAGTCAATGGAGAGGCTATCGTACTCAAGTCTTTAACAAATCTCCTATAAAAACTAGCCAAACCATGAAAACTCCTAACGTCTGTTATGGATTTTGGTGTAGGCCATTTTTGAATAGCCTTAACCTTAGCCTCATCCATTTCTATACCTTTTGCACTAACCACATATCCAAGAAAAACAATCTTATCCATGTAAAAGTCACACTTTTTCAAATTAGCATATAAGGACTCTTTTCTAAGCACATCAAAAACTTGTCTCAAATGACTTATATGCTCATCAATCTCTTTACTATAAATCAAGATATCATCAAAGTAAACGACTACAAACTTACAAATAAAAGCACGCAACACATGATTCATCAATCTCATAAAAGTACTAGGTGCATTAGTAAGTTCAAAAGGCATAACCAACCACTCATACAAACCATATTTAGTTTTAAAAGCAATTTTCCATCCATCCCTTTTTTTCATCCTAATTTGATGATAACCATTTTTCAAATCAATTTTCAAAAATAATTTAGAACCATGTAATTCATCCAACATATCATCTAATCTAGGAATAGGATGTTGATACTTTACAGTGATGTTATTGATGGCTCGACAATCCACACACATTTGCCAAGTTTTGTCCTTTTTTGGAACAAGAAGCACGGGAACTGCACAAGGACTCATGCTCTCTCGAATGTATCCTTTCAATATCAACTCCCCTACTTGCCTTTGAAGCTCCTTAGTCTCTTCAGGATTGCTCCTATAAGCCGGCCTATTTGGTATAAATGCTCCTGGAACAAAGTCAATTTGATGCTCAATACCTCTAATTGGCAGCAAACCACTAAGAATGTCATCCAAAAAGACATCCTTAAATTCCTGCAAAAGAACTTTAACATCACTAGGAACACAAGAATCTAAATCATCTGAGTTAAAGAATGCCTCCTTATACACAGGTAAAATCATAGGCAAGTCAGAAAGATAGACATGTTTAAGATCATTAGATTTTGCAAAAAAATTAAGGTGTTTCCCCACTTTTTCTACACACTATTCTTTTCTCACCCTTTTTTTCTTCTCTCCACTCTCGGCCTTCTTTTCATTTTTTTGTTCTTGGCCATGACTCTCCCCTAATGTCCTAAGGGCCGAAAATTTGTTCCCTTTTATTTTCAACTCATGGCTCACTTTTTTTTCTCTCTTCCTCACATCTTTACCATGTTGTTCAGCTTTTTTTTCCATTTTGATCGAATCTTTTTATTCCTCTACTTGAGCCGAAACATGTTGCTCTTCCTCATAGCCCTTCTTCAATTAAATTAGATCTTCATACACTTGCTTTGGTGAGAGTGGGGCAAGTGTATAAATCCTTCCATCCTTCTCTAATGAATATTTGTTCTTAAACCCATCGTGCTTGGCTTTTCTATCAAATTGCTAAGGCCTCCCTAGTAACAGATGAGTAGTATGCATGGACACAACATCACATAACACTTCATCCTTATATTTGCCTACTGAAAAAGAAATCATCACTTATCTATTCACCCTAACAACACCACATTCATTCAACCATTGAAGTTGATAAGGCCTCTCATACTTTATGGTATTCAATCCCAACTTTCTAACCAAGTAACACTAGCAACATTAGTACAACTACCACCATCAATTATCATACTATATACCTTATCGTTGATTAGGTATCTAGTACGGAAGATGCCCTTCCTTTGTTGCTCCACATCATCCTCTTAGTCTGAACACTAAATGACCTTCTAATCACCAAAACTTTATCACCAATAGCATACTCTAAATCACTAGCATCCTCAAGTGGGGGCATGTCATCACAATCAGACTCCTTACTAGTGAACATAATCTCTCCATCATCCCTTAGAATCATAACTCGATGATTTGCACATTCTGATGCATAGTGTCCCAATCCCTGACTCTTGAAACACTTTATATCATGATCACGCTTCGATTGAACTTCTCCCTTAAGTTTTTGATCATTGGTCGAAACCTGCTTCTTCATGAAGGTAGGTTCGACAACTTTAGAAGTCACCAAAGGCTTTGATGACGCACTACCCTCTCTCCTATAATTCATCTTCCAACCCGAAGAAGACCTCATATAAGCTCCAGATCGTGCATTACCCTTCCTTTTCAATTGTCCTTCAACCTTAATGGCTAAGTGTACTAACTCCTCCAAATCAACATATGATTACAACTCCATAACATTAGTTATGTCTCTATTCAAGCCATTCAAAAACCTAGACATAGTAACTTCCTCATCCTCATTAACATTAGCACTAATCATAGCCACCTCTAATTCTTTTTGATACTCCTCCACACTCTTATTACCCTGTGTAATCATTTATAAACGATTAAACAACTCCTGATAATAATGTTTAAGAACATACCTCTTCTTCATTATTGTCTTTAACTCCTCTCATGTGATAACTGGTCTTTCTCTATTCCTTCTTCTTTCTACCACCAATCTCTCCCACCAAATCATGGCATAATTAGTAAACTCCACTACAGCTAACTTAACCTTTTTTTTTCTTCAGAGTACCTATGGATGTCAAAAATCATCTCCACCTTTTTTTTTCCAAACTAAATAAGCTTTTGGATCTGTTTTTCCCTTAAAGGCTGTGATTTTTAACTTAATACAACCCAAATTTTGGTCTATATCTCCCAAATCATCAAAATCCCCTCTATGCTCAAAATCCCTATATGGCTGAATATGTCCCCTCCTTGACCGATTCTCATACCTCTCTACCCTATGTGTACAAAACCCACCACCACGATTAAGATCATCCTCGACTTTATCTGTAGAGTTTCCAGCAACACTCTCCCCCTTCCTAGCTTCTCTATCCTTTTTACTATGCCTTCCATCAGACCTGGTCTCTAATTTTTCAATTCTAGTCATCAGCTCACCAAACATAAATTTCATCTGTTGTTGTATTCTCAAAAGCCCATTTTCTGATCAAACTGTCTGAATCTAGTCTTCTTCTCTCAATCCTTATGTAATGGTCTTGGTTCCACCAACAAGCCCCTCTTGAACATGAATCAGATTAATCGAGGCTTGCTCTTTATTATTACAAATCCTCTTGAAGTCCACCTTAGCCCATGTATCTTGAAGAAGTCCATTGAAAGCTTCTTTGAATCTCTTAGCCCTAAGCCTAGTAACTGGACCAACTAGAACCTCCAATGGATCTTTTGATGGTTGGATGGCATCAGGTTGCAAGGTTAAAAGCTTTATTTGTTAGTTAGATTTTAGCTAAAATAGTTAGAAAGCTATTTTAACCAGCTCTCTCAAAATATATAATTACAATCACGCTCTTCAAAATAAGGAGTCGTAAATATTATTATTATTATTATTATTTAATTTAATTTAATTTAATTTAATTTACATATGAGATGACTATTCAAGTGTATGTTATTTCATGTTGTTGATTTGCTTTCAATTTATGTTAATTAGTTTTATAATTATATAGTGATACTTTTGAAAATTAATTCTTTTATTCTAGTAAAAATTAAAAACAATAAAAATGAAGTGCATACATTTGAAGAAACAATGAAAATTTAAACAATGCGTACTAATTAAAACTATTATTACATCTTTTAGTTAATACCTCTATTTGATGCCTTTCAAAATATTCAACCAAATATCAAACATTGTTGTCATATTTTTCAACATTATTTTATATTCATCTTGTTGTTGTTTCAATAAAAACCCTTTCTAACATGATATCAATCATGTCTTCTTTTGTTTTTGTCTATCATGTTTTGCATTTACTTTCTCTTCCTCTATATTATATGGTGTTTTCAAAAAATTCCATCTTTTAACTTTTCATTTTCATTTTATATTCTTTTTAATTCTTTAAGATCGATTCAACATGAGAACTTATACTAACCTTATCTTTTTTAACTTGTTTCTTTGTTGTGTTTTCACTCATCGCTCTCTTCATATTATTGTTGTCACCAAGTATAACATCATCTTTTTCTAAGTTGATTGAACTTTGAGTAAAAATAAATAAATTACAGGAGTTGCATTTATAATATTTTTACACTTTTTTTTTAATTAATTTTCAAACATCCATTTAGGTTGGCTCTTCAATTTCTCCTGGCAAAGTTGAAATAGGAATGATTGATCTTGAATTGTTTTTGACATGTAATCTCTGTTTCGTTGTGTTTATATTAAAACACCCTGGAAAGTATCATATAAACAATATTGATAAATTAAATGAATTCAAATATATGAGTTTTATATTAAAAATACATTGTCTTTATAGCACTTAGGTTTCTATTTTCAATTGGGCATAATACAAACAAAACTTATTCACTACGAGTTGAATGGTCGACTAACGATGCATTAGAGATCTTGATATACGCTCAGATATTAACTTCTTGTTTTGTTGTAGGTGTTGTGAATTATGTTCCAATACACCTTATTTATTTTGTTCATTTCCACATATTCAATCCATGCTAGTTGTCATGGCGTGCACGACATTGAATGATGGATTTGCCTCCGGGATCGAGAGGGGGTTTGGGTGTATGAGGATTAATCATAAAATTATAATTTTGAGGAAGTCGTCACCTAGTATCATGGTCACTAGAAAACATATTGGTTTGCGAGAGTATAAGTAAGAGAACTAGTTATACATGGAGAAGACGCATCATCCCTTGTGCACCTGACCTATGATAAGCTGCATTGTTGATTGATTTTTGTTTTCTAAGTCTTGTTTCTATTCGTTGGTCCATCTAAGGTTCAAGAAAAGTTCTCCTCACTAAGGAGATCCCTATCTTATCAGGCTAAAATCTAACCATTCTAAAGTCCAAATTTTAATGGTGCATTTATTTCAATTTTGTATTTTTAATACCAGGGGATATACTTTACGATATAATTTTATACCCTGAAATATTAAATTCTACAATTAATTCCTAACATTTTTTTTTCAATTCATTTAATTTAATACCGAGAATATGAATTACATTGTAAAATTCATACTAAAAATATTAATTAAACAAATTGATTTTTTATGGTGTTTTTTTGAAATTTTGGTCAAATCCTAATGGATAATAATAAACTGGTTATAATATCCAGTTTTGTATTTTTTTTTTCAAACCATGATAAAAATGCATTGTTTTTCTTTTTTTATAAACTATAGATGAAAAACTTTTAGGATTTGGTTGTATGCACACAGATAAAAACATATTTTTGCATTTTTAAACGAGCAATTCTTTTTGTTTTTTTTATTTTTATTTTTTGAAATTTTGAAGAAAAGCGGGTATTTTTAATATCGGGCCAGTATCTTACATTGTCAGCCGACAGGCTCGATATTAAATGAAATTATTGGAGAACTTAGCGAGGGACCCATAAATAATTCTAAAATCATCCTTGAAATGTTTTTAAATATTTGAAAATTATTTAGAGCTTATTTGGCAAAACAAAAAAATAAGGGACAAACCAATGTTAAAAGAAAACAACAAAGTGTGCTTGCCAAATACGTCATTATCCAAAAATCAAAGGTGCAAAAAAATATCTTAAGACTGCATTTGACAAACACGTTTCAAGAACAAAAAAAAGCATTTTCTCCTTCAGTAAAATCAGACATGCCAAACATACTTTTATGGTTGGAATAGGCTTAACCCAGGCATATGGGCTGGGCCTCCTGGCCCAAGCAGATCTGATTGGGCCAATAAACAGCCTAAAGTTTCTTTTTTATATAGAACCCAGCCCAACCATATGGACTAGGCTTGGGTGGGAGGCTTGACCCCTTTTATTTCTTACTCATCTCGGCCCGAGAGCTATTACTTGGCATGTAGAATGCCATTAACAAAGGCATTTCTTACCTCGTGCATTCTCAACATTTCCTTTTCTCTCTATTACCATACAAGTAATTAGTATCAGTCCTAAACATCACATAACATGAGGACGTTTGAAGGAAATGTTACTTGGCTTTGAGTTGCTCTTGCTACCATTACTAGCATGACTGGTGCCATGAACTATAGAAGAGGGAAAACAATGGCGGTGATGGCTCCTGTGGGTCGTCCATGTATGCTTCCTAAACAGTGTGTAGGATGTCTACACATTGGTGCGTACTACACATGCGCAAGCAAATTTTTTTAATAAATATCAATTACAATAATACCCCTTATTAACTTTTAAATTTATGATAAAACCAATGTAAAGTGACAAAATAATCCTTGTGAAAGAGTTATGTTGATTTTGTCTTTAAGGACATCAAAGTAATTACACTATTTAAAAAAAAATTACAAAGACCAAAACAAACTTGAGTAATAGGCATTATATTTTTTTTTATTCTAGAGTTAAATTAGTAATTTTATTATGTGATAAAAAATAAAATAACTAATTTAGATTTATAAAAGACAATTGTGTTATGGTAAAAATACATTCTTATCCTCAATGCCTAGTTCAAAGCTTTTATGGCTCAAGGGCAATTTTATTATTACCCGATTACAATGAATAGTGTTCAAAGTCTTGGTGAACAATTAGTTTAGTTTTTTTTAATTTCAATTTAAATTTAATTTAATATTAATAAAATAATAATTAATAATATGATAGAAAAAATAAAGGAATCACTTGGGCCATCAACCAAGGTGTATGTGCTCTTCAATTGGGTACATGTCATACTGAAACTCATTTTATTAGAAACTCATTTTATAACATCATAGAGCTTTGCATTTTTTTAATTTCTCTATACACATTTTCATTTGCCCCTATTTAATTGGAAGATGAATTTCTAATAAAATTCACATAATTTTTTTACTATGAGTTTGTATTAAATAATATATATAAGCAATGGTCAAACAAAATTAATTAAGATTATTTTAAGAAAAATTACATCAATTATGTAGATATGTATTGAAAAGAATTGTAAATTTAACAAAAATATTTTTATAATCAATTATTTTATACAATAAACTACTCACGGTAATCCATAAACTTTGTAGTTTTAATAAATAGTTTGATATAAAGATTGTTAAATTCCTTATGTTTTAAATGAAATCAAGATTATAAGCAATAATATGTTTTGTGTAGTGCATCAAGATATCTAAAATTTTAAATATGTATTCAAAGAGACGGTTCAGTGATAGCATTTGAGATTTTATATTTTATATTTTTCAATATCTTCTTGTTTTTACAATCATATATATAAAATCACAGTATGAAAAGTCATAAACCTCAACATTTAGAATTAAGAACTAGATTTGCAGCATGTGGCAGACAATTTTTGTTTCCATGTAAAAAAAGAACGTTGAGAAAAAAAAATTAAGACTAGAGTTGTGTTGGATTTATTTAATATTATACACGCAACGAAAATAATAAAACAAAATTATTTGAGAGTCTCTAGGATCTCATTAGACAAGTCTAGAGTTGTTTAGGGATTTATTACATGAAAATCTGATCTTCTTCAGTTTTAAATAATTCTAAAAAGGCTAAGTTGTCGTAAACCACAAGTTATCCAGTTATCCGACCTCCAAAGGTAATCCACATGAACTACCAATGAGAAATCTCCTCTCCTAAATCCATATTTAGGAGAGAGAGATTGTTTTACCTAGAGTGTTAACTCTCTATTCTGTGACTTATATAGTTTTTTTGTCTAACAAACAACCATAAAAAAAATAAGAGTCATAGCTTACTATTTGTAGGAAAATATGAAAAACTCTATAAATTAACAAAATATCAATTTGCCCCTTGAATAATATCCATATATTAATTTAGGAAAATTTTAGAAATTAACTCAATCAAGTCCTTACTTGATGTTTCTAGGTCTAGAAATATAATCTCTATATTAATTATATTCTAGTCCTTAATTTCTAAGATATATTTTAATCAAGTCATACTTAATTAAATCATCCCAATTTAATTTATAACTAATGGTTCATAACGTGTGTGACCCATTAGGTTTCTCATATGTTGACCCAAATATAAATTCTAATTCTAATTAAATATAATAAAAAAAATAAAAAAATAATTTATTATCAATTTAACAATTGATTAATTTATATTTGAAGATCAGGTGCATCATCTAGCAACGTGTTATGATTCCTCAAATATTAGAAAAGTCATTAGTGGTTTGACATTACCTTTCAGTGACCAGTTTCTCAGTGTAATTAATATTCTTTCATCAATAATGTTCTGATTTAACATTAAAGCATGGAGTATGTCTATCATGTTAAAACATGTTTGTTCTTTATATAATAGTCATTGATCGTTTAAATAAGATTTAAAAACCTTTTCAAATTTCATTCTATCTTGACTAAGGATTTCTCAATCAATACTATTTGAGAACGGATGGAACATTTTTCATAATTCACATAGGGTGATGAATCCTTTCTTGATCACTTAAATATCTTCATATAGTTCATGTTATATCCAATATTTACCCCTTCATTACCTCGATTAAGATAATATATAACATAATCAAAGCACAATATTCTCTATATAAGATAACTTAGTGATCTCAAATCTAAGGATCACTTACACAACCGTCACATGAGCATTTCTATAGATATATGTGATCTCTCCATATGAAATTCTCATGCAGGTCAGTTCAGTGTACATGTCTTACGATAAACACCTACATATTAGTTTTAGGTGTCCCTTATATCTTAACTTATGAGAACTACTTTTTTTCATAAAAAAAGAACATAAATATGTAGCAGTCTCTACAACTCTAATAAATATTTAATTTTTAAAAGAGTATCAACAAGGAACATTTTAGAAATAATGTTTTGATGCAATAGAAATTCTATAATTATAACAACTTTGTAATTTTCTTTGCAAAATATTTTTTTCTCATGGACTTTATGTACTCTAGATTCAAAAATCAAATATTAGATTCAAGGTATATTAAACTAACAAGTTGTTGGTTCAATTGATAATTTAAATAATATGATTAAAAATACAAAAACAATAAATAAATAGATAAAAAAATGACAAGGAAAAAAAGGTTAAAAGAACCCAATTTGAGTCAACCTGGATTATTAAACAATACAATGATGAAGGGCAAAATTAAAAAAAAAAAGACAACAAAAGAAAAACCCTATGTTAAACCATACTAGCTTGCAAACTTTATGACCATGGACATAAGATTGAGATAATCTTATAGAAACAAGTGTAGGGAAAAAGTTCAAATACTAATTCCTAATAAATTAAATGAAAACATGATAACTCCACAAAAAAAGATGGAGCTCGATCTCCAGCAAATAAAATGTTGAAGAATGAAAACTCATGAAAAATATAATTTGAAAAGGTAAAAAAAACTTTATCCAGACCCACCTAAGTCAAGATGCAAAATCTCTAACCTAGTTATGATTACCAGGGTGAACATGTTTAGAAGTAAATTGAATAATATCATGAAACTCAATTGTCGAACAACGCAATGTTGAAGGACAAAAATGAAAAAACAATTATTTAAAGAAAGCAATGGAAAAAATAAGAGTCAATTCGGGTTAACCGGCAAACCCGTGACCATGAAAATCATGAAATTCTTGAATCGTGTTAAATCAAGAAGCTTAATTCCCAATCAATTTAATTTTAAAGGATGAAATCGTGAGAAAATATCAATTTAGAAAGCATGTCAAAGGAAAACAAATAGCAAGAATAAGAATGGAGATCAAATATGATGGGGAAAAAACTCATAAAGGATGAAATTATTAAAAAAATAATAATCAGGATAACCCAATAGAAAGGAAATGAAAATAAAACTACGAAGATCAATTTCCAATAAATTAAATATTAAATGATGAAATTGAAATAATTAAATTAAAAAAATTTCCATAAAAAACAATCTTTGAAACCATTGACCATGGCCCTAAACCTAGAATTAACCCCATCACAATAACAAAAAAAATAATCTTAGTTAACTCAGGTTAACCCATAGACTCTAGGATCATGACATAAGATCATAATAACCCAATAGAAAAGAAAGAAAGAAAATATAAGAAGACCAATTTCAAATAAATTAAACGTTAAAGAATGAAATTGAAGTAAATCAATTTTAAAAAAAGGACCTAAAAAAAGTCAACCAATGTTAACCTTTGAAACTAGAGATTCTGGTCATGAACCTGAAACTAATCTCATAAAAAGCAAATCATAAAAAATAATAAAGCAAATATCTAAAAAAAGGGTAAGAAATAAAAGCAGTAGCTTTTAAAAAAGGAAAGAAAATAACATGCCAACTCGGGCACATCTCTTAAACCTGATCTAATCTCTAAAACTCACAACCCATGAAATCATTGAACCAGGTTCAATCAAGAAGCTTAATTCTCAACCAATTTAATTTTGAAGGGTGAAATCATGAAAAAAGTCATTTTAAAAAACTTGTCAAAGAAAAAAATATAGTTAAAAAAATAGGGATCAAATTTAAAAGAAAAAAAAAACTCAAGGAGGATGAAAATATAAAACAAATCTAAAAAAATAATCTCAAACAAAATAAACAGCAATCAAAATAATAAAGATCAAATTTTAAAAATAAAAAGGGGTGAAATTGAAAAAAAAACTGTAATTTTATAGCTTATTAAAAATAAAAAAATAGTAATCAAAAGAATATGAACCAAATCTGAAAGATTAAAAATTAAAAGATGGTGAAATTAAAAAACATTTGTAATTTCATGGCTTATTAAAAAAAACTATAATCAAAAGGACAAAGACCAAATGTAAAGGAGAAATAAATTGCAGGGGCTAATTTAATTTTTTTGAAGGGACCAACGTGAAATTTCATGGTGGAGAGAGAGACAAAGGAAAAAAAAACGGTCGTCGATGCTAAACTCAATACATGTTAGGGGCACGCGCTGCACCATTTCGTTAGGGGCGCTGGGTCTTTTCAAACACTACCCTAAAATGCGATGCTTGGTGGTTGGGTAACCCTTCACGCTAGGGTCGTCCACATGTTGGCTAGTGTTATGCATTCTCCAAAAGGTTTGTTTTAAAATTATATTTAATAAATATAATTTATAATAATGCCCCGAGTACTCTTGAAATTTAAAATAAAACCAATGTAAAATGAAAAAAAAAACCATTTGGTGAGAGTTTTGTTGGTTTTGTTTTTAAGGGCATCAAAATAATTATACTATTTTAAAACATTAAAAATACAAAAATATCCCCGAGTAGTAGGCTTTAGATTATTTTAATCTAGAGTTAAATTAGTAATTTTACTTTACAAAAAAGATGAAACTACTAATCTAACCTCGTACAATTTATAAAAAAACAATTGTGTTATGGTGAAAAAACTTTCTTGCCCCTAATACCTCGTTCAAAGATGTTTTTGTTTAAGAATAATTTCATAATTATACTATTATAATGAATAAAAATCAAAGTCTTGATAAATAATAACTTTCCTAGAAAAAATCTTTTTTTAATTTAACTTAACTTAATATGTCAACCAATAATAATAGTTAAGGTCACTCGAGTATAAAAACTATCCAAAAAACATGAAAAGTTAGGTGTTTGTTGTGTAATCAAGAATCTCTCATATTCTCTTAACTAAAACAACTTGATGCAATTACTTGACTGTTTATATAAATAATAAAGTTTTTTTTCTTTTAATTTCATATGTAAATTAGTAATTTCATTTCTTTTTTAATTTCATCCTTGTATTGTTTTTAATAGTCATTTGAGTTATTTTTAAAACGACTAAGTTGACTAGATCATAATAGATCAATTCTTGCATAATTTAATTTTAAGCTCGAGTTAGGTAAGAAATTGGTTCGAGAGGTTTTTTATTCTATCAATTTCATTCACAAATATTTTTTACTGGCCAATCAGATTTTTTTTAGACAGGCCAAATCGACTACGTCACGCCAAGAAAACTTCCACACGGTTTAATTTTAAATTCATGCTAGGCAAAGAGTTAGGTTTGAAGTTTTTTTTGTCAATTTCATAAATATATTTTTTTAATTTCAACTTTGGATGTTTTTTACTGGTCGGTCGAGTTGTTTTTTAAGCGGTTAAGTTGATTGAGTCAAGTTAAAATGTTTTTTATATAATTTTATTTTAAACGGGTTAAGTTGGAAGGTTTTAAAATTAACTCATTTACAATCTAATAACAATGCTAAATAATTTTTTATAGCCTGAATGTTTTTTATTACGTTAAATGTTTTTTAATCTAAATAGCATCATGGTGCAGATAATTATAAGAATTAGGTTTTAAGATTTATTCTATGAAAACCGACCCCAGTTGCTCAAACCACATAGAGCATGTGTAAAAAAAAAAAAAATTATAATCTTTTTTTTAAAAAAATTATTATTAAAAATAACCAAATACCTAATAAAGCGTTGCGCGAAATAAAAGGGCAAAAAAAAAAAAAAAAAGAGAAAAGGGACCGATCTCCAGAAACTTCCTCAAACCCCATGATAAACCCTACTAAACACCCATTCATAACTCACGGAGTCTGAGACTCGCTAGAAACAGTGCCCATTTACTCCACCTCTCTCTCCCCCTCCTTCTCCGGTCGCTTTACGTTCAATTTCTTCCTCCCGTGAACGAACGATGCACAGACTATCGAGGCGTTCCGTCTCCACTATCCTCCGCTCCACTGGCTCTGCCTCTCGTTACGGGAGCGCCGCCACCGCTGTCCCATTCTCCGATTATGTACGCTCTTATAAAAAGCTCTTCCCATTTCTACACTGACTTGATACCTGTTTCGTTTCCTTTTTTTTTTTCTTTTCTTTGTTGATTGGTTCTGCTTGAGATATTTTTAGCATCCAGTCTAATGGCCATTTTTTTAATTAAATAAATTCTTAATATTGTTAATGCAATTTCCTCCTATTTTTGGCATAGAATGGGCATAAAGGAAAACAAAGTTGTACAGTTAACCTTAAGACAATTTATGTTTATAGCAAATGTATCTATATGATATTGTGGTCAAATGTGGAATATTTATTTATGAGTCATGAGCAGGTTGTCGACGGTGAGGCCAAATTCAGATGGTACTCGGTTTTAACCACTGGGAGAGAGATACCAAATAAAACCAAGCAGCTGAACTTGAAGCATACCTTTTTTTTGGGTACCCGTTACGAGTCTACGGCTGCAGAATCTGATTCGTCATCATCCCCTCCATCTGTGGGTGAAAAATATGAGTATCAAGCTGAGGTACATCAATGTAGATTTTGGGGAATTTCATTTTTGTATTCAAGGAACGGGAGCTGAATATGGTTTTACTGATGTGTCTCTCTTTTTAATACTTGATGGCAGGTTAGTCGCCTTATGGACCTCATTGTTAATAGTCTATACAGCAACAAAGAGGTGT
Organism: Populus trichocarpa; assembly: GCF_000002775.5. Lineage (NCBI taxonomy): Eukaryota > Viridiplantae > Streptophyta > Magnoliopsida > Malpighiales > Salicaceae > Populus > Populus trichocarpa. The sequence continues at coordinate 11,922,585 of NC_037298.2, read as the reverse complement.
TTCTTCGGGAGCTTATCAGGCACGTTATTTTTTCTTTCCTTCTCTTTTTCTTAATACTTTGATGCACTGTTACATATTTATATTTGCCTGGAAAGCAAGAGAGGGCATAGTGATTAAAGCATTTCTCTATTTGGAAGCTTATGTAATAATGGATGCAAACAGTCAATAGACTCATTAGTCTTGTGTTCTTTGCTTTTGGAAATTTATATATTGTTGCTTAAATTTTGTACTTTATGAATTTATGTTCACAGTAATGCGAGTGATGCCTTGGACAAACTGCGATTTCTTAGTGTCACTGACTCTGAGCTTTTGAAGGATGCTACTGATCTTGACATTCGTATTCAAACTGATAAAGATAATGGGATTATAACTATCATGTAAGCTTTCTGAACTTCATCAACTGTTAATTATTGATTTTCCATCCGATTCAACTATTCCAACATGCGGTTCTTTCTTGCAGTGATAGTGGCATTGGTATGACTCGTCAAGAACTTATTGATTGTCTTGGAACTATCGCACAAAGTGGAACTGCAAAGTTTTTGAAGGCATTGAAGGTCTAATATTTTCTTTAAGCTGTATTGAATTTTTTATTCCAAGTGTTTTGCTGGATTGCTTGAGTGCTTAAAGAATTCATATTTTCTTAACAGGATAGCAAGGATGCTGGTGCTGACAACAATTTAATTGGGCAATTTGGTGTGGGCTTTTATTCAGCTTTTCTCGTGGCAGATCGGGTATGACCTTAATGTAAAGTTTGGACATTTTTCATGTTTGTTATCTTATCTACATCAATATAGAGTTTCCTAGTTTTCACTAATAAACCTCTCCTTGTTGAAAGGTTGTTGTCTCAACAAAAAGCCCACGATCTGATAAACAATATGTATGGGAAGGAGAGGCCAATGCAAGCTCATATACTATAAGAGAGGACACAGACCCAGAAAATCACATTCCTAGGGGAACTCGCCTTACACTGTATCTTAAGGTCTAGCCTTTTTTTCTCAAGCAGCTTGTTTCCTCTTTCTTGAATAGATTTGAAACTCACCATGTTTTTTTATTTGTTCTCCCTACTTCAGCGTGATGACAAAGGCTTTGCACATCCAGAACGGATCCAGAAGCTTGTGAAAAACTACTCACAGTTTGTTTCATTCCCAATATACACCTGGCAGGAGAAAGGATACACTAAAGAGGTCAGTTTTCTCAGTTACTTTAATTTTCTGTTCTCATTAATACTCAAAGATCATAGCAACTAGTCTAATTTTGCACATTTATCTATTATTTCTTGTTCTGTTGAAGGTTGAGGTTGATGAGGATCCAGCTGAGGCCAAAAAGGATGAACAAGACGATACCACTGAGGTATGAAGCATAACTTTGTTATCATTTCATGGTTCTTCAAAATTTAATCCAGTAGCTCTTTTTATTATTCATTTGCTGTTTCTTGTGACAGAAGAAGAAGAAGAAAACAAAAACTGTTGTTGAGAAATACTGGGACTGGGAACTTACTAATGAGACCCAACCAATATGGGTGGGTAAAGATTGGTATATTTGGATGTTGATTAATGCTAACATATAGGAAAAGGTTTGATAAATTCTCTCGACATGTGCAGCTTCGGAACCCTAAAGAAGTTTCTACAGAAGATTACAATGAGTTTTACAAGAAAACCTTTAATGAATACTTGGAGCCTTTAGCGTCTTCTCATTTCACAACTGAGGTAACAACAATTCTCATTCTGGATGTGATAATGATTATATTCTTTTCTACAATTAAAATACATGATTGGATATATGCTTCTAAAATTGGATGATAGTTATCTAAAGGTCAAGGCCAATGAAAAGTGGGTAACTTAAACTTGTCAGGCAAGGAAAAGTACATGTGTTATGTCCCTGTCCTCTAACATGCTGTGCAATTTTTTATTGTTCTCTAAATGTTGAACTCTGAAGTCTTAACTGGGTTCTTTTCTCATTTGCCTCTTTTCATTTCTTGCTAAGCTGGTGAAGGTTGCTCTTGCAGGGTGAGGTGGAGTTCAGGTCCATACTTTATGTGCCAGCCATTGCTTCCACAGGAAAGGATGACATAGTCAATCCCAAAACAAAAAATATCAGGCTCTATGTAAAAAGGGTCTTCATTTCAGATGATTTTGATGGAGAACTGGTTAGAGAATGTCATCCTTCCCTTCCTTTGACTCCCACCTCCTAAACAGATTTGTACTATATGGAAACTGTCATACTCATTCTTCATATTTTATGCTGGCTCACTTTTTTTATTTTTTGCTTGATTAGTTCCCACGATATCTAAGCTTCGTGAAAGGTGTTGTGGACTCCAATGACCTCCCCCTCAATGTTTCTCGCGAGATTCTTCAAGAAAGTCGCATTGTATGAACAGTCAACATTTATTTGTTTTTTCCAAAACCTTTGAGGTTGTGGAATTAATTTAATCTGAATGTGTCATTTTAATTTTCTTTTCTGGCATTCTTGAAGGTGCGGATTATGAGGAAACGCTTGGTTCGAAAGGCATTTGACATGATTTTGGGCATTTCCATGAGTGAGAATAGAGAAGTATGCTATTTCTTATGAAATTACTTGTTTCCTTTTACATCTTCAATGAAAGCTCATATCACAGGATGTCAAAATAATTCTGCACATTGCTTAAGTGTGAATTTAGATATCTATGGGTTTTTTTTGGGAAGCCTTTATGTTTTGTCCTCCATTGAATTTTGTTCCACAAATTCTCTTGGTATTTCTGATGCCTTCCTTCTCTCTCTCTAATTCTCTGGATTGTACAGGTTTTTTTGGGAAGCCTTCATGAAATCACCTGTTTCCTTTTCCATCATCAATGATATCTCTTGCTTGAGTGCTTTTCATTTTTTTAAATAAACCATCTTGCTTTTGTTGTAGGATTATGAGAAGTTCTGGGATAACTTTGGCAAACACTTAAAATTGGGTTGCATTGAGGATCGTGAAAACCACAAGCGTATTGCACCACTGCTCCGATTTTTTTCTTCCCAGAGTGAGCAGGAGATGATTAGCTTGGATGAGTACGTGGAAAACATGAAACCTGAGCAGAAGGATATCTATTACATAGCTTCTGACAGTGTAACCAGCGCTAGGAACACGCCTTTCTTAGAGAGACTCCTTGAGAAGGATCTTGAAGTATGTATCTCACTTGAAAAAACAATTCCACAACATTTTAGTTAATGTTCTGTGATATATCATGAACAATCATATGAATTCTCTCTCGGTGTTATTTCTATAGGTGCTGTTCTTGGTTGATCCCATTGATGAAATTGCCATCCAGAACCTGAAATCATACAAGGAGAAAAATTTTGTTGACATCACCAAGGAAGACTTGGATTTAGGTTAGTTTTTGAGATAAGGCGTGGTTGTTTGTTATGTTTATTCTTCTTTTGTAGGCTTTATTTCTTTTGGAATAAACATCTTGTATTGGAGTGACTATCTGAAGAAAATCTTGAAGATTTGATTGTTGTTTTAGGCTCAATTACCATAATCATACGGTTCTATGAAGGTTATGGCTAGTGGTTAGCTCTGATCTTAATTTTACTCAAGCTTTCTCAATTGTGATATCGACTGGAATAACTTTGTGGGGAAAGTTGAAGAGAACGATCCATTGGTGCTTATTGGTTTCAACTTGGATGTAGATTTAAGTTATTTGACCTTTTCAGGTGACAAGAACGAGGAGAAAGAGAAGAACATGAAGCAGGAGTTTGGCCAAACTTGTGATTGGATTAAGAAGCGCTTGGGTGACAAAGTTGCCAGTGTACAAATATCAAATCGCTTGAGCTCGTCACCCTGTGTCCTTGTGTCTGGGAAATTTGGTTGGTCCGCGAACATGGAGAGGTAAAGTGCTCCTGTGTTGCTTGTGCCGGTGATTTATATGTCAAGCATCCCCACCCCTCTGCTGCGTGCTTGTTTAACCTATAAATCTTATTTTACCGTAGGCTAATGAAGTCACAAACAGTTGGTGATATGTCCAGCTTGGAGTTCATGAGAGGCAGAAGGGTGTTTGAGATCAATCCTGAACATGAAATAATTAAGAACTTAACTGTACAAGGACATTCCCATCCATCTCTCTGTTTTTCATTTGAGTCTTAGTGACTCCAGTGACTCGCACTTACTTTTATCCCCCTTTTTTATTCCCTGTAGGCTGCATGCAGGAGCAACCAGGATGATGAAGATGCCCTAAGAGCTGTAGATCTCCTTTACGATGCAGCTTTGGTTTCCAGTGGATATACTGTGAGCATTTTTGTTGTTTTCTTAATTATACATATATAAAATTACATTTAACCTTGCCGTTGTGTCTCATTTGGAGAATATAATTTGCCAACTTGTAATTGTACTTCTTGGTGTGGCCTATGGAACTACATGTTTAATTATTTTTACCTGTTCAAGCAATCAAGGTGACCCTAAACAATTTGACTCGTTTCTCAACGACCTTTGCATTCGAACTATAGTTTCTGGCTGTTCTCTGACTTAGATTTTAATCCATGCAGCCTGAGGATCCAGCACAGCTGGGTGGGAAGATTTATGAGATGATGGGTATGGCGCTATCAGGGAAATGGTCAAGTCCTCCTGAGATTCAGCATCCTGTATCTTCTCAACCAGGTATCCCAGAAACATTAGAAGCAGAGGTGGTTGAGCCGGTTGAAGTTGATGGGCAGAAGTGAGAGGGGAGGGGACGCAAAGAACAAATGCAATTTTTGCTGCTTCATTTCCATGTTTCATATGCGTATATTTATCTAGGAGGGGGATTATTAAGGCTTTAGTTCATAAATGGCAGAGGGGAATTGTGCAAGACTGAGCTGGACTGATGTTGCCTGAATGCTTCGAAATGGTTGTAGTTAAATGATTATTTTTGTCTTGTTCGCGTTTATTCCTTGCACTTTTAAGATTAATTTGATGTAGTGGATGGGAGACCGCAACATTTATTAAAGACAAATGACAGGAGACCTGAACAGGCAAATGATGACTGATTCTTCAGTAACCTTTTATGGGTTCTTACCATCCTCCTCAAATGATACATAAACATGGTAAACTGCCAAGGACATCATGTCTGTGGGAGATGGAGCGCATGGCCAGAGTGATGACACATTGCGTTCCAAGAGCACGAATGTCTAAACCAGAGAGTGAAATTGATCTTGGTGTATAAAAGCTGGTTCAATATCCTTAGGTATGAAAAAAAAGTCAAAAAACAGAGAGAGTTCAAACCAAAGTTGGGGGAGAAGAATTTGAAATGTTTCAGAGCAGACCACGGAAATGAATTTGCACTTGTGTCGTGTGATGGTTATTTTTATTTTTTAAAATTATTTTTTATATTATTATATTAAAGCGATTAAAAAAAATTTTAAAAAATTAATTTCAAGAAAAAAAATTTAAAAATTACAAAACATGATTTTAACTGTAAAAACAAATAACTTCATAATATGTTTGGTAACGTTAAAAAATTGTGATGCTAAACATGGGGTCCACCAACAACTAAGGTCTGATATTGGTTATTGGTGAAACAATTTCAAGTCTATTTATTTTTATGTTTTAAAAATATTTTAAAAAAATTTTATTTTCTTTGCTTCAAATTATTTTTTGCATTTTCTGATAGTTTTGATATTCTGATGTTAAAAATAAAATTTTAAAAAATAATTACTACCATAATAAATAAATGTTTTTACCTATGTTTCATGTGATTTCCCTTGCAACATCAAACTTTTTATTACTCTTGTTAATTTTAATGACCAAACTAACCATACTTAACAATGAAAATTCTACATGTTTGTTTAATCATTTTATTATCAATATTATTTTCAACAACAATTTTAACCGAAAAAAATGAGTAGACAATACTAGTGTTTTTAAATAAAAAAAAAAATATTAGACTCAGATAATTGACTCGTCTGGATTAAATAAACTCGATTAAATCAATAATATGATTGAAAAAATAGAAAAAATAGAAAATAAACTGAACTAAACAAAAAAAAATTCAATGATTAATTGAAGAAAATAAACGATTGTCAATATCATGAAAAGATATTCCCCCAATATTTTTAAAAGGTCTATATGATCCTATTTGATGACAAAAGAAAAAATTAAATGAGAATGGAATAAGCCTATAGAAAAACAAATTTTAAAACTTAATTCTCATCAAATCAAATGTTGAAGGATAATATTGAAAAAAAAATCAATTTCAAAAAAGAACTAAAAACTTGTCCTGAATCAGCTAGCCAAATCCACGACCTGTCGTGAGAATAGAATAACCTTGTAGAAAGCAAATCGAATAAAACCACAAAGCTTAATTTTCAAACTCACTCACTCAATGTTGAAGGATGAAATTAAAAAAAAACAAATAACATAAAAAAAAACTCAAGTCAACTTGGGTTAACCTGACAAGCCTACAACTCAGGGAATGAGACTGAGATAAGTCTACAGAGAGGAATATGAAACGAACAACGAAACTTAATCTTAGACAAACTCAATGTTAAAAGATAAAATTGAAAAAAAAATCAATTTTAAAAAGTAACAAAAAAAAACCAAAGTCAACTTATACTAATCTTCCAAACTCATGACCTCGATCATGGGGCCGAGATTATCCCATGGAAGGCAAATCCAAAAAACTCACAAAGCTAAATTCTCAATCAACCAAATGGTGAGGGATAAAATTGAAAAAAAATCAATTAAAAAAGATCCAAAATAAAAAAATAGCAATAAAAAAAATAAGAACCAAATCCGATATAAAAATAAAATGAAACAAAATATTAAGGGAAGAAATTAAAAACAAAATTCAATTAAGAAAATGATCCAAAACAAAACAAATGACAATCAAAAGAATAATTATCAAATTTGATATAAAAATTAAATGAAACAAAATGACAAGGAACAAAATTGAAAAACAAAATCAATTTAAAAAATAATAATAAAAAAAACAAACAACAATCATAAGAATGAAAATTAAATCTGATACCAAAACAAAATAACAAGAAACCTTTCAACTTTGGCAGACCAACATGATATCTAAGGAGATAATAGAGAAAAGAGATGGGAGAAGACATAAAAGGGCATTAGAGCATCACCATTGCACCTCTATAAACACGAACCCTATCACCAAGAAGGTGTCACCTCAATGGTTCTAACACATCCGAGGATGGTGCTGGATAGCTGCTGGAAGAAACCGCACACGATGACCTCTTTCCACATGCTAACAAGTGCAATGCACACGCCGACCAAGTTATCCTTCTTGTCTTTTTCAATCCCTAAGACATTTTTTCCAAATTGGATTCTTCAAGCCTTTATTGTTTTGGATTAATAAAATCATATTTGATTTGCAAAACTGAGCATCAAACGTGTTAGATTTCTTTCCTGATATTATGGGATCCCCATGGCTAAGTAACAAAACCAAAAAAAAAAAAATATCAAGTTCAATCTAAAAATAAATAAATGTGAAATGATCAAATTAAGAAAAGATTAAGGGATAAAAGAAAAAAAAAGGGTTGATGTAACAACCTTTAATTTAAAAAAAAAATCTACTTTCTATGATAACGACCTTTTAAGTAATTCAAAAACTCAAGGGTGAATTTCTTTTTGTGCACCCTACCAAGATTTCGGTAGAGTTTCCCTTATATTAGGAACACACCAAGTTATCGACAATTTTTTTTATCTCATAAATCAATATCATAGTCAAGTCTAATCATCATGAACATTTCTCTCATCAACACAACTCAAGGATAACATACATGTATTTTTTCATGAAATCTGAACAGTGTGATTAAGAGATAATTTTCACATGAATTTATATAGTTTACTTTATTAAATGATTAATGAAAATTAAAATTTAGAATATGGTAATTTTTAGGATCTTATCTTAAATTATATAAAATTCAATATGGATACACAAAATTAACAAAGGGTTACAAAATATAAATATGATGCTTCATAAAACATGATTAAAATTTCAACATGGAATACCTCAAATTACGATACATATCAGTTTAATATATTTAAATTATAATATTAAATTCAATAACAAAAAGTGGCATTATAAGAATTAATAGGTCGACTCTGGAATGACAAGGACCTCACAATTACTTTATTCCATCACATTAGATTATAATACAATAACTTTATAAGTAAAACGTGTGTGTATTTAAAAATAGCTATTTAACTCATTAATCTAGCTCTATGAATAATTTCAACTACACTATTTTCAATCCACATATAATTTATACATATATTTAACTCTAAGGCAAGCTTAGTTTTCCCGGCAATTAGACATATTGATGCCACTAGCCCTTCCACTTAATTAGTCTAATAAGATTTTCTTAGTTATTTGAACACAAATGTCACTAGCATATTTTCGATCAGCTAGTTTAATAAATCACCCCGGTCATCTAAACACAAATGCAACTAGCCCCTCTTGGACAACTAGTTTGATAAAATCTTCATTGTCATATGAACATAAATATCAGTAGCCCCTCTCAAACAACTAGTCTAATAAAATATTCTCAATCATTTGAACACAAATGCTACTAGTTAAGTACTCGTGCTCTATTACAGGTCGGATTAGATGTCAATTTTAGTGTAAAAAAGAAAAATATATAGGCGTTTTTTATTTTCTAAAAAAAGGAAAACTTTAAAGGGTAAATTAGACTTTACATCTTGTAGTTTAATTATTATTTTTCACTTTACCTCCATTTTTTCATAAATTACTGTTTATATCTTCGAGTTTATAAGTTCATAACACATAAAAAAAACAATAAAAAATATCATATCATTTACAAGATTGTCATTATATTATATTTAATGACTAAAAAGCTTTTATATTAAATATAACAACTTTTTCATTACATTAAAATAAAACTAGTCACCACCGTCACTCTTTTCTCCTCCCTTCACTATCCACCATAAAAAGGTCTATATCTATTGCTACATTATTGGTCATTTCTACCCCACACTCTCTGATATTAAATTTTACAATCATAACAAGTGAGGATTGCTTCTATTCAACCCTTCAATTCAATCACATAATGTGACCCACTTAATCAAACAGGTCAAACACAACTCAATTGTCTCTTTTGAGATCGATTTGACAACAAAAAATTTCAAGCCATAATTTTTTATTTCTTAAAATAAATTGAAAAGACATCATTTTTTATTGACATGGGTTGACTCAGCTCAAATTACCAAACTTGCCAAACGGATCATGAACCCGTTTAGGTTAAATAACTTGACTTTTTGGGATCAAATTGTATATTATATAAACAACTAAAACAAAAGGAAGATTCATTATAACCCCTCTTATATTTTATTATTCACCACTACAATGTAATGACTATTTTGTCATTCCTATCAAAAAATACATGCCTTTGGATTAGGGTAATTTTAGTATTTTTACAAGGAGTAATAGTCATTATTGATTTTTTTGGGAATATTTTTGTCTAATGAATGTTTTAATAAACAATAAAATAACTAAAATACCCCCAAGAGCACAAAAACAAGTGGTCTCAGGTAGGGGCATTTAAGTATTTTTGTTTCTTCATAAATAGTAGAATTACACATATGCCCTTGCATGCAAAATATTGAATTCATTGTAGTCAAGGGTATTTAGGTTTTTTTTTTGGTTAATTATAGGTTTGCTTGAGGTTAATAACATAATTTACCATTAAAATAATAATCTTATATTTAAAAAGTTGTTGGCGCATGCAAAAGAGCACCCCCCAGCGCGTTGGAATCGCCACACACTTTGAACGGCGCATGCAACGATTTCCAACATTCAAAAATGGGCTTTTGTTGTCTTAGTTTATTCCTCGTTGTCTCCTCTTTTATTATAGGCGGCACATATTCTCATAATAGGTTTCCAACATTCCTAGTGACTCTTTCTTTTTTTTTTCTTCATTCATTTCTTTCTTTTACCCCGATAAATACACTATAATTTTCATTGTTATAGTTATAGTTATTTCATATCCATACCTTTTAGTTGTAATTAGTGTTTTTAGTTATTTTCTCTTTTGTTAAAGTTTTGTTTATTTTCAATTTAACCATTGGTGTTTAATTTGTATATATAAGGTATTTTGATTCAGTCCTTCTACTTTTAATTTTTTTTTTCTTTTGTTCTTTTGTCAAAGTTTTTATAGCTTTCAATTTTATCATTTAAATCAAGTTTATGATTTTTGTTTTTTCAATGATAATAATGATTTCAATTTAGTCCCTTTTCTTTTGATTTTTCATTGTTTTTCTTAGCTTTCTTGTCAAAATTTTCATAATTTTCAATTCTATCCTTAAAATAAAGTTCATGATTTTTATTTTCTCAATAATAATAATGATAATAATAATAATCATGGTAATATTAATGATGATGATGATGATGATATTATTGATAATAATAGTAATAATGATGATGATGATAATGATGATGATAATTATAAAAATATTATTATTATTGATAACAACAACAACAACTAAATTAGTAATGGTGGTGGTGACAACAACAACAACAACAACAAAATTAGTGTTGATAATAATAGTAGTAGTTGTTGTTGTTGCAGTGATAACAATATTGTTGCTTCTACTACTACTACTACAAATAACAATAACATTAACATTAACATTAACATGAGAGAGAAGAAGAATAAGAAGAAGAAGAAAAATAGTGACGATAATAAAAATACAAATAATATTTGTTTTGATGATAGTGGTAATGAGAATAGTAATAGCAACAACAGTAACAACAACAACAATAATAATAGAAATAGAAATAATGATAATGATGGTGATGATATTACTTATTAATAATAGTAGTGATAGTGATTTTGATCGTCATTTTTTGAATTGCTATTTTTTAAAATCCTTTTGTATGATTAGGCCTTCTTTTTTTTCAATTTCATCCTCTAATATTTAGTTTTTTAGAAATTAGATTTCATGATTTTTATAGATTTGATACTTCAAGTTTAATGACTTGGATCATGAGTTTAAAAAGTTAACATATTTTTTTAAAATGCTTTATAAAACTTTTTATTTTTAATCGGGTTATTCCAGTCACATAATCTTGATCATGAGTTCGACAGAATGTCTCGTGTTAGTTTGGATCTAATTGGAGTTTTTACATATTTGTCATAAATGTCTTTTTATATATTTTTTACCCATTTTCAATACCGAAATATTATTTTTTATTTAAAAAAATAGTTTAGTCACGTTGCGAAGCAGAGGCACGGAGGCTAGTAATAACTATACAATAACAGAAATGTACAAGAAAAAAAAAGAATAAAATTTAAGAAAGAAAAATATAAAAATAAATATCATAAAGGGATATACAATAAGATTGTTATTAATATTTAAAAAATATGCTATAATAAAAATTAAACAACACTTCATTAAATAATATTGCAAACATGTTTTTAATTAGTTTATTTAAATAAATTTTAATTAAAAAACTTGACCTAAAAATAAATAAAAATATTGAAGTGGATGTCACTTAATCTCCTTTTGTTTTCTTCTAAATATCAAGATGATGATGCTTTAGATCAAAACAAGTCAATCTAGTTAATCAATAAAATTTATAATCCTAGTCATCAACTTGTTTGGGTTTAATAATGATTTTTTAGAATTCACTCTTCATTTAATTATACAAAAATAAAAATATATATTTGAAAAAAAGTGATTAAATAAAACCAAATATAAAAAATAATGATTCTATTAAATTTAAATTTAAATTAAAGAGAAACAATTAAAAGGAAAAAAAAAGGTTAGATAACTGGGTCTTGGAGTGCAACTATTATTTATTTAATTATATAATAAAAAATTTACTTGAAGTAAAACAAATAAATAAAACTAAATAAATAATAATTACAATGGGTTGTACAAAAAGAACACTTGTTAATATTATAAAAAGATTTATATAATCTTATTCAAAAATAAAATAAAAATGGAATGGTATGTAATAAAAAATATCTAAAATACATTCTTAATTAATTTAAGAATTTAATAAAATAATATATCTATTGTATTTTAAATTAATTTATTTTTATGAAATTAAATTTAAATTATTGAAAAAAACATTTTTTTAAAAAAAGCTAGGCATATGAGTCTGCATGACAAACACGTTTGGCTCGCAAGAAAGAAAAGGCTATGTGTGGGGGCCTACAAGGCCGAACATGCGCTCCTAACTTTTGCTTCTTTACACACATACACACACATACTTGGCTAAAGGAGCATATAACATGTCATTCACTAATCAAGATAAGATATTTTAAAAGCGGAACTTCTGACTTCTAGGTTTCAAACAACCTATTTTCAACTTTTATTCGGACTAATAACAACTAAGAAACATCTTAATGGCCTCAATAAACTAATTTTTAGTATTACATTAGCATTTAATCTGTTAAACAATGAAAGATAAACTTGAAAAAATAATAATTCTCAAACCTTAATCTATTTTTTTGGCAAGATAAAGATAAAAAAATATACATAAATAAAACTTTGATCATCAAATAAAATTCATTGATACCAAAAACAACTAGTTTTGTTGCTAAAATTGGTTATATACTAATTTTTTTATCTTTTTTTTAGTGATTTTTTTTTCTTTAAACTCATGAATTAAAATATAAATAAATGAAATTTTTAACCAAAATGTTCAATAAAGGACAAAAAAAACTTGAAAAAATCATAAGGAAAGAGAGAGAGAAAAGGTGCATTTTGAACGGTGGGGTAAGAAGAGAAACTATTTATTTTAGTCATAATATCAAATTGGGTACTTGAATGTTTAATTTTTTCAATCAACATAACCAAAATGCTTTTTTTATGCTTTACACCATGAGAATCGCATACAAAACCAGTTAAAATAAATTATAAACTCGAAAATTCATATAACTTAATTCTTCAAGGACTAAAAAAAAATAAACAAACTAGAGACTGGAATAAAAAAATCTCAAAGCTCAACACTGTTCTAAACAATGCACTGTGAAGGTGTTCACAATGTTTTTTTTTCATAGGATTTAGTTTCTCTTAATTGTAATTTATAATTTGTAATTACTAAATGTAATGTAATAAGGAGAAGATGTTTTTTTTTTTTTGGTAAGAAATGAATTTTACCAGCCACTTAATAATTTTAAAAAAAATGAATAAAAGCTACTTAATTTATAAACACAACAAAACCAAATGATTTTTTTTTTTACCACTTATCTATTTAGTCAACGTTAGTAAATTATTTATTGACCCATTAATGTGTTAGCCAGCCAAACCCCATTGCCGCCGCGTCTAAAAAGCAAGTCAATGCGCCACAAACAGTCAAACAGTGACAAATTGCAAGCATGCGAAGCCGGTGAACACAAATTAAGACACCGGCTTAGCCGCTAGCCGTTTTCTTTCGTTTACGACTTACTCTCTCATATTGTCCAGTCTTGTCCCTGGGTAAAGTCGTCGGTTTGTTCCTGTCATCTGTAGTCAAGCCTCAACACTGGAGGACAAAATGGTAAAGATGCTGATTCAATGATCTCTCTGCTCTCTTGTAATCCTTGTTGATCGATGCCTGTTTCCTTCATCTCTTCCTCCATCGATCCATTTGGCCTTGTTTCACCAGGTCTCTCTCTCTCTCTCTCTCTCTCTCTCTCGTGCTGTCTTTCTTTTTATTTGCTTCTGTTTGGTTGCTGAGAGAACAGGTAGAAAAACCAGAAGAAATGTTTTGACTTCTTTTTTTTATTATTATTGTTTGTGGTTTAAGTGGTGAATAAATAGATAGAGAAATTTTTTAATTAACTGATAGATTTTTTTTTTTAAATAATTTTTATTTCATGTTAGGAAAGGTTTTTGAGAGGTCAGATCTGGTAACTTTATGTTTGGATTTGGTAGCTTTCTTAGTAATTAAACAGATCACTTCCTTTGCTCTGATCTACTGTTTGCTTGTTGCAGCTTTGGTATATTTAAAAAAAAAATTCTTGCTTTTTTTTCTTAATTAGTCTGATTCATTAATGATGCTGATTTTCTTTTAAAAATAAATAAATCGGTGAGCGTGTATGCGTTGCTTTCGTCTGTTATAGCTGAGCAGTAGCTGATATGGTCTCTCCATGTGATTGTGCTCAATTTTCATCAATTATGCTTTTATATATATATATATGAATATCCTCTGGAAATCATGGTTAATTCTAAGCAAGCAACAAAAAACGTTCTTGTAAAAAGAAGGGATTATTACATATAATTTTGATCAAAACTTTACTGGACAGAAAAGCCTTTTTTAAGACAACATTTAATTTTTATTGCAGATTTTTTCCTGAAGATTTTTTTATTTTTTACAACGGAGGTGTTCCTAGTTGGGCCATGCTTCTCTGTACTCTTCTTTCTTCTTTTTTCACACATTTCCGTAGCTTGAATTCTAATGATAGTGATGATAAAAGTAGGTGGTGATGGATTGATGATGTGTTATAGTTCCTTGTGACATTGACAGGAAGAAACCACTAATTGATGGGCACATCATCTGGTTCTAACATTCATCACCACCCTTCATCAAAAATGCTTCCTCCACGACAGCAACCGCGTGCAGCTGGACTACAAACATCACTGTCCTTGGTGTCTTCTGATCCTCGCCTGTCTCCTGATGCACAGGAACTGAGATCTAACTCTGATAATATTCGTGAATCACCTACTGAAAGTGCTAGTTCACGAGAAACTTGGCCCACTGCTGATGCCATGATGACAAAGAAGATGGAGAATGGCAAGGCGGAGAATGATTGCCCTGAACAGTCTGTCATTCGTCGTGTCTCAGTTGCAGATAAGATAACTCTTCGTGACATAGCTAGGGAACGAGTTGACGTGATTTCTGAAAAGATGCATCATCTACCTGATGATTTTCTTGATGAGCTAAAGAATGGTCTCCGGGTTATCCTTGAAGGGAGTGGTGGTTCACAGCACAGAGAGGAATTTTTGATTTTGCAGAAGCTTGTTCAGAGTAGAGCCGATTTGACAGCAAAGACATTGATTAGAGCACACCGAGTACAACTTGAAATACTCGTTTCAATAAACACTGGAATTCAGGCTTTTTTGCATCCAAGTATAAGTCTTTCCCAAACTTCCCTGATTGAGGTCTTTGTGTTCAAGAGATGCAGAAATATAGCATGCCAAAACCAGCTTCCAGCTGATGACTGTACCTGCGAAATATGTGCCAACAGGAGCGGTTTCTGCAATCTCTGCATGTGTGTGATCTGTAACAAGTTTGATTTTGAAGTGAACACATGCCGTTGGATTGGTTGCGATTTGTGTTCTCATTGGACTCACACGGATTGTGCTATTCGTGATGGGCAAATTTGTATGGGTCCATCTATTAAGAGCGGAGCTGGCCCAACTGAGATGCTTTTCCGTTGCCGAGCCTGCAATCGAACATCTGAGCTCTTGGGTTGGGTGAAAGATGTTTTCCAACACTGTGCACCAGCATGGGAACGAGAGGCCCTTGCGAGGGAACTTGATTTTGTTAGTAGAATCTTCCGAGGAAGTGAAGACACTAGAGGGAGGAAACTCTTTTGGAAGTGCGAGGAACTTATTGAGAAAATGAAGGGTGGACTTGCGGAGTCAACAGCTTGCAGAGTGATATTGATGTTCTTCCAAGGTATGTATTATGCTAAGCATTAAATAAGATAGCCTTCTCGCCTTCAGTATTGGAAGAATATTTGAACTGGTGCGTTAGTTTGCTTTGCCTTCACTGGCTGCTTGAAGCAGTGCCTAAGCTGCTCCAATATCATTACCGTTATCTAAATATTTACCGCATTTTATGTGTGTGTAATAAATTGAAATCCTAGCAAGGTATAAGGGTAGTGCCCAGTGAATAGAATTCCAAGATAAGAAAAAAATAACGTCAGGTAAATCAAGATTAAAAAAAAAAAAAGTTACGTAAAGGTTTAATTTAGTGAAAGGAATCCTTAGTTCATAAGGATAGTAGAATACCATCGTTAAAGAAAAAAAAAGTAAAACACGATTTTTATTTACTTATTTGATTGTAGGATGATGAAAGTTCTGTTTTTGGACAACAGATAATGACATTTTTTTGTACAGAGAAATGACAAAATTAGAAGGTAAGGAGTTAGCGTGGAAGTGTTTATATATATATATATATATATATATATATATTTTAATGTGAGCTAGTTTAGATGAGATCATTCAAAAATAATATAATTTTATATCTGGACCAATCAAAGAAGAATTAAAAAATAAAATTTTCCTTTTACATGTGGACCAATCAAAACGATTTAGCATAATGCGAAAACAACTGAATCTAAGCTTTTTAATCCAGAATTCTGGAAGAAATTGCCAAAGGATTGCAAATCTCTCATCTTTAAACTTGTCTATTGAGGTTCTTACGGTGCTCAACCATCACATCCATACTTGGTGATCTTAAAGCCAAAATATATTGATAGAAAAGTAGACCACCATGATTAAATAATATGTTAAAAGGCTCATGGATTACAAATAGTTTCTCTTAAGATCTGTACCTTATAATGATGATAGTAAGAAGAGATAAAACCTTAGCATTTACATGATAATATAAAAGCAGACCTGAGTTTTCTTTTCTGTTGTAAAGAGAGCATGAACTTTTCTTTAAATATAGTAGGGTTTCAAGGGTTTTAAAAGAATTTAAGTTTGAGAGTATTTTAGTAAAATAAGAAGGAATTTTGGAGTTAATATATATATATTCTTTTTGCTAAAGTACCTATGATTATTATAACTAGTAAGGGTATTTCGACAGAGTTGGTGATTTGTCATGTGGTTATGGATGTATGATATATATTTTTTATACATGCTTCCCTGCAGTATCTTTCTTATTCTCACGAAGTATATATGAAAAGAATGTTTCCATTTTTTTGCAGAGGCAGAGAGAGTTTTCTTTCTTAAATATGATAGTGATTATTTTATTACAAAAGCAGAGAGTTTCATGAGTATAGGGGTATTACTGTGTTCTGACTCCGCTAGTCATGTAAGTGAGCATGCCATATTTAGACATGCTAACAGTATCTCACTTTGATCAGAGCCTGTGACATGTTCACACTGAAATTCTATTAATGTGATTGGAGCTGATGTCTTCATTCTATTATTAGACTCTTAGTTCAAGCAAATTGGCAAGCTAATCATAGCATGTGTCTCTTCTATTCTTTGAGCTTTAGGGTTCATCCTTGCTCTGCATTTTTTGAGAAATCACTCTTTCCCTCCTATCAGTATAGCCTCTGTTTTGTTATGGTCCTGTGGGGACTGAAGAGTCCACATGTGGTTCCATGTACATTTAACTGATTAACTGAATTATTGAATATGTTACTTGAAATTCAGTAGAAATCTGCTAGATGAAATTAAACTTTTTGTTCTTTTCTTCTGTACCCTTCTTTGAAGAGCTCGAGGTGGACTCTCCAAAGAGCCTTGAAAATGGGGAGGGTGGGAGGCTGATAGCCCCGCAGGAGGCATGCAACCGAATTGCTGAAGTGGTGCAAGAGGCCATAAGGAAGATGGAGATGGTGGCTGATGAGAAGATGAGAATGTTTAAGAAAGCACGCATGGCTCTCGAGGCATGTGACCGTGAGCTGGAGGAGAAGGCCAAGGAAGTGGCAGAACTAAAGCTAGACAGGCAAAAAAAGAAGCTACAGGTTGAAGAGCTTGAGAGAATTGTGAGGCTTAAGCAGGCAGAGGCTGACATGTTCCAGCTCAAGGCCAACGAGGCAAAGCGAGAGGCTGAGAGGCTGCAGAGAATTGGGCTTGCTAAGACAGACAAATCAGAGGAAGAATATGCTAGCAGTTACCTCAAGCTTCGTTTAAGTGAAGCTGAGGCAGAGAAGCAGTATCTGTTTGAGAAGATTAAGCTGCAGGAGAGTTCGCGTGCATCACAAAGCAGTGGTGGGGCTGACCCCTCACAGGTGTTGGCATATTCCAAAATCCATGAAATTCTTCACGGCTACAATGTCCCCCCAAAGACAGAAGCACAGCCAAACGAGCGCCGCCATTTCAGGACAAATCCCTGAGCAAAAATGCCTTCTGCTAAGTTAAAGTTTGATTAAGATGTTTAGAAATGTCGCTCTCTTGCTGAACGAATGTGACTCTTGCCGAACAAGTGTGAATGAAATGCTATTTGGATTGATTTCAACCTTGTAATTTTTAATTGGCGAGTCGGTGGAACAGATTCGAGTTGTAAGTTGCTTTTACACTTCTGCATAAATATGCAGTTTTTGTGCATGCATGTTGGAAAGTTCTCGCGCACATCTTTGATCATGCAACCTGGGCTGATACCTTATCAGTTTCTTACAGTTGCTAGAGATATCCATGCAATACTGTACATCTGACAGGAGGGATTTTCTGTGAGCAGGATGGGCCGCTTGGTTACTGTACTTTCTCACCGGAGGAGTTGCCTGCGAGATGCACGGCGTAGACAAGTCAGAGCTGCCATGTGCTTCTATTTTTCGTCCATCAACCTAGCCTACGTACTTGCACGCTACAAAGCCGTGCCGGGGTCCCTCTTCACTTGAGCAGATGAAGATGTTGTATTTCTGTAGGTGCTCACGGAATTGGACTCCGAATTAAGGACATCGAGCTGTGGTGGTTCAACGGAAGAATCAACCATGTTGAAAGCAATGGCACGGCTGATTCCGTCTCTAGCTGTGGCACCGTCTCCTGGAGTTTAAAAATGAAAATGCGGTGTTTTTCATATAGCAACAACACCTAAGCAAGATCTGTCATACCCGCCATGTATTTTTTTCCTTTTTATTTTTTTGGAAAGTCCACGCATTCATTTAAAATAAATATGGACACACTTGATCATGAAGATTCTCAAAACACCTTGTCATATGATAAAGATAATGGCTGAAAACTGTATGCAAGCATGTGCACAGGCCGATTCTCCGGTCACAATCTATCGGATTGAAGTGACTATAAATTATTCTCATTAAATAAACTTTAAGATCATATTAGAGAGAGAGAGAGAGAGAGAGAGGAGCATCTTGGCTGCTCTTCCAACATTTTCTTTTTTCTTTTTTTATTTATTTATCTTCAGAAGATTAATCCAAAAACGAGTCGGGACCATTTGTGAGTTGGAAAGGTTACGAGTCTTGGTTATAAAACTACTTTGTTCCATGCTCCAATTATACATAAAGTGTTCAGGAGAAGGACAAAACAAGGATGCAATATCGAACTTCATATCCCATTGAGAGGATGTCTGAAACTTCCTTCGTGTTTTTCATATCAAAAAGCAATTCCTTTTTAAAATATTTTTAAGACAATAATCTCGGTAATAAATTGTATGATTGGATATTCATGGATGGATCTCGAATCTTTCCCTTTCTCCCCCTAACAAAAGGGAGGCTGGATTCGAAGACATCTCAAAAAAGAAGACAAAAATAATGACACGTATGCCTTCCATTAATCTAGTGACAACATGCATAATAAATGGCCTCCAGACTGCATCAGTTTTTATAAATGTGTTTTTAGCATGATTTGGAGTATAGGGAAAGTTGTTTTTTTAAGTGTTTTTTATTTAGAAATATATTAAAATAATATTTTTTTTATTTTAAAATTTTTTTTTTGATATCAACATATCAAAATATTTAAAAATTATTAATTTTTTAAAAAAATTAATTTGAAGAAAGTGACCGAAGGGCTTGTTTGGAAGCAAATGATCGTTAGGTGGTTGAGCAGCAGCAAGCTGTACAGTACGCTCGAAACCCCATGTTTTCCTCCTCTGCCAGCCACAGATGAGCGCGACCTTTGTTGGTTACCTGATTGCCAGCAAGGCACAACTGGTTATGATTGAATATATATATATATCAAGTGTGTTTGGTATTGTGATAGCTGATATAAAAAAATTATTTTATAAAAAGTATTTTTGATTAAGATTGATTTGGTATTTATATATGTTTGGTTAAAACTGTGGTTGAAATTGAGATTGAATAAAAAGTAGTTTAATGTGTTTGGTTAAATATGCTTTTCAATTTAATGGTTTTTAATTTAAATATTGTAGATTTAACTACTATTATTACATTATTAAATAAAGAATATTTTATATCAAATACTTTTTATTATTCCATTAAATTATCTACAATTTCATCACGTATGAAATTCATTTGATAAGAACTATAGTTTCCATGATTTTTTGAGCGTGCAACAAAATCAGGTAAAATATCATCAGAAACAGAATTGAAAGTGCGATCAAATTCCACAAATGCTACGTCATCATGCGATGTTCTTCTAATTTATGTAGTGTTATTAAATAATATTAAACATTATTTTTTTGAGTAAAACACAATTTTAAAAAAAATAAATTTTTTTTTACCAGGTCGGACGCAGTCAATAAATTTTACTCGCATGAATAGTGCAAAAAAATTCACCTGGCACTGTTGGACACTGTTCACTTAAGAAGTGAACAGTGCCAGATGAATGCTTCTCGCGGGTGAATTATAATTCACCTGGCATGGGCACTATTATGAACAATGCCCATGTGAATTACAAGAGAAGCAGCTCCCAGCTGCTTGTGCAAAACGTCGGTTTGATGCAAAAAATTATGGGACCCACCAAACAATAAACTGTTGTTTACATGTTACCAAATGCCTGGTTTACGCGGTTTGCTTTAAAACCTAAAGCTACCGCGTAAACAAACGCCTACTTAGTTATGTCAACCGCGCTTTATTACAGTTAAATATTTTATTTCTTGTAAAATTATTATATATGCAAGTTTTCTCAATTTATTTTTATAGTTTAAAAGTTCAAATAATTTTTTATATATATATAATTAAATAAATCAAGAATGGTGTGTGTGAATAAATAAATAAATAAATAAAAATCATCAATGATATATAAAAATAAAACTTGAAAAATCGAGAGGCAAGTATAGATCAAAATATTTAATCTTGAAAGCAAAGGCTAAGACAGCTCGCCTGACCCATTTTATCAAGGCCCACGCGCAGATCTGTCCTAGCAAGCTCGCGTGACCGTACCCTTAATTTTAACATGTCGTTTGCCCTAAAGTTTTTTGAAAAAAAAAATCAAATGACGTGCATCGTATGATTTTCTTAGATTCTGGCCATCAAAATCGAGACTTAAGTTTTTTTACTTAAAAGACTATTTTCAATTTATTTTTGACCAAAAACACCTATAAATCTCCATAGAAACAGTGATAAATCTATCTATGGTCTAAAAAACACAAAAAAACAGCTCGAAAAACCAAAATCATCCTGAAACAAAAAATGAATTCAAGTTCAGATCTGTTTTTTCACGAACTTTAAAGGTAAAAAAACATCTAATATGAACTCTTATTATCAAATAGAATCATTTTAATAAATATTTTTTTTTTAGTTTAAATTAAGATCAACGATTTTTTTTTTTATCGTCGGATTTTGGTTGAAAAAGTTGTAGTTATATAAAAAAGAGTTGTTCATATGCTTATCTTTTTATGATCATTTTAAACTTATAAAAATTGATGACCAAAATGTTTGAAGCTGAAAATAAAGTTTTTAATAATTTTTTCGTAATAGAATTTGACGACTTAGTGTTGGGTCCATAACTGAACAATAATAGTCCTTGTAGACGTACTATGAACCCCATGCTATTTTGGTTTTTTTTGGTTTAATGTCGATGTTCGGGTCAGCTTGTGCGCACCTCGACTAATCTCACGGGCCTTAAAGTTAACGACCATGTAAACCTCCAGTGGCCATCATATGAGCAACCACAGGGCTCGAACCTGAGACCACAGAGAGAGCAAACCTCTTGGTCCCACGCTCTTACCACTGGGCCACCACCTAAATGGTTCATACTATTTTGGTTTATTTGTAGTTATGGTTGGACTGGTTTTTTTTTTATTAAAAAACATTAATTTTTTTTATTTTAAATTAAATATTTTTAAATCATTTTAATTTATTGGTAATCAAAATGTTTTTTTTAAATATTATTTTAATATATATTTTTAAAAACAATACTTTGAAAATAATTTTAAACACGTCCTGGACATGCTCTTCTATGAGTAGACATTTTAAACTCTTATTTTGTTTTTTTTTCCTTTCAAAATACTCTTCGTGTACTATGGTGGAAGTGACTTCGAGAGAGCTACTAAATTTCTATAAGATATAGTCTTATCACTCGTTGTACGTTGTTGGCTCTAATAAAAGAGAACGCGTTAATATTATGGATATATTTTAAAATATTATGATTTTTTTAATTAAAAAAATATAAATATATTGCTTACACAAACAAACAAGCTGTTTATGTTACGCGTTAACTTGAAAAAAAAAAATTATGCATATATATTTTTATATATCATAATGTTTTTATTTTGAAAAAAAAAAGATATTGTTTATATTTTATAAAATAAACCGATAAATATATATAAACTGATAAATCATATAATAATTTTGTTAACACAAATTAAATATTAAAATGATAAGATAATTTTTTTAGTATGAATAAAAGATAGATATTCATGCAATTATTTTATAATATCTATAAATTTTCATTTATTTTATCTAAACATTTAAATATTGTTGCTCACGAACAAATGATTTTTGTTTTTATAAAAACCTTTTAAAGTATCATGCAACTAAAAAAAAAGAATATTGATCACTATTAAAAAAATAAAACTAATTCAATTTGTTTAAGAAATAAGAGAGATGACATAAATTAATAC
Organism: Populus trichocarpa; assembly: GCF_000002775.5. Lineage (NCBI taxonomy): Eukaryota > Viridiplantae > Streptophyta > Magnoliopsida > Malpighiales > Salicaceae > Populus > Populus trichocarpa. The sequence goes on along the minus strand of NC_037298.2, from coordinate 11,899,967 downwards.
TTAAATAGAAATAAGTGATGAAAAGGGATAAAAATATAACGATAAAAAAAAGGTCAGATGCAGATGAGTCAAGCACGTGTGCATAGCTTTTATTAAAATCCCAGGCGCACCTGAGCTTAGAAACCCAGGCCCACACCTAGTTTTTTTTTTTTTTAATTTTTTCATTAGGAGTAAATGACATGTTATTTGCTTCTATTAAAAAAAATAAATCAGGTGACTGCCTAGAGTGGAGGTGACCTATCACCAACAATGACAGTCATCATGTCACTGATTGATCTATTGTCTAGTCACCTTTAGTGACCAGAGAAATTTCAGCTCAAGTTTCTGGATCCCTAAAACCTAAATTTCAGTTTTTTTTTAACCAAAAAACACCTTTAAAATATAATATAAACATCAAAAACCATTTGCCAGCTTCAAAACACTTTAAAAACAAAAATTAACCAAATAAAAAAGATCAGTTATACACAGATTAACTTTTCTCTCAATGGTTATAGGAAACAACACTGGTATCTCTATTGAACTCTTCTCAAGAATAGAAATTTATTGACACTAAAATCGTTCTTTTTAGTGGCTAAAATGTGACCAATTGACAACGTTTCTCTCATTTACAAATTTTAAGTAAGTTTCTCTCTTCTCACTCAAATCTATAAATTAAAAAATAAACTAAATATTCTTTTAGACTAAAACAACTTTTAGCATGAATTCTAAATTGGCCAAGTATGTTTTTACATGTTGGTCCTTTTTCTTTAAATTTCCTTTTCCTGTTACAAACTTAACCATAGCTCATTAAATTTGCCACAAAAAAATACAATCGAGAAAAAAAAATTAAGGTATTGTTCATATGAATAAACCTATAAAACAACAATCATGTAACTTAAAAAGAGTTAAAATGCAATTTTAAAAAAAATCTGGAGGGGAGGGGGGCCGTCACCATTCTTATGCAGGTGACTTGTCGCTAATTGATTTGTTGTTCGGATAGTGACCGAAAAATTAGGATCCAAGTTTTTTAACTTTAAAAACCCAAGTTTGTGCAATTTTTTTTTCACTTGAAAATGCTTTCAAACACACAATATAAACCTTGAAAAACTACTTACCAACCCCAAAACATTCCAAAAATAAAAATCAATCAAAAAAAATTAACGAATGTCAATCTACTTTTCCCATAATATTTTTAGGGAAACAACATCTCCATTAAATTCACCGGGAAAAAAAAAATACATTGACACAAATATTATTCTTTTTTGCTATTAAAATGTGACCAACCAACAATTTATTTTTTTTTTATTATTTTTTGACGAGTTTCTTTTTTTTTTTTCTCAAATTTAAGGAATGAAAAATAAACTAAATGAATGGTTGAACTAAAACAAATTTTAGTGTGAATTTCATGTTGGCGACGTTGTTTTGTAGATTGGCCACGTGGTTTTCATGTTTTTTACATGTTGGTCCTTTTTCTTGGTTATAAAGTTTCCACAAAATTAAAGATGCAATGGAAAAAGAGTTCACAGACGACATTGAAATTTTGTTGGAGTACTCTTCATATGAAAAGACCTGTAATAAAACTATATATGATCATATATGTGATGATGAAATTGCAATTTAGAGAAAATTAAGAAAGAAAACCGAGGACCAACAAATAGAGAAGGAAGGAGCAACCTCAACTTATTTTTTAATAAATATAATTTATTTATTTATTAATATTATCAATGTTGATAATTTACTAACAGTTTTAAACTAAACATATAAATCAATGGCCATAAGAAAACCTCATACCAACGGCTTGAAATCCCGCCGAAAGGTCCACCTGAACAAACATATAAATTGCAATTATTTGATTGCATAACCTTCCGGGAGAGAGAGAGAGAGAGAGAGAGAGAGAGAGGTGTCCGGTGGCCATAAAGAAATCCCAGAACCCTTGCAGAAATACAAGTATTTAATTATGCCCACCAAAAAGTAAATTAAATATTAAGAAACTTAAGAAAATCCTCTCTAATACAAGATTAGCAGGCAATTAATTGGCTGCCTCTTTTTGTTAATGCACTAGATAGTCAGTGGTGGGAAAATAACATTATTAATTCTCTTCTTTTAAGTGGCAGTACTCGATGCCCATAGTAAAACAAGCAGCTGGCATGAGGAGACAAAGGTTGTAATCAAACTGTAGCAGTTGGCTCTGGCACATGCCAAGGGTTAGAAAACATGGTAGCATTGATGTCTTAATTATGAACAATTAATTATTAGTCTAATAATAAAGAAAAAAAACGAAACAAACGAGAGGGAGCATCATGGTGGAGTGTGTTCTTATTGATAATAATGCATCCTTCCTCCTTAATCATGCACTCAAGTCTGCTAGCTTGTGGTGGATAGATATACAATGATCTTAATTAAACCCTAATCGATATCTCTTGATACACCGCCACTTTACATAATTCCTTTTATTTTTGGATATGGAGAGCGTAAAAAGAAGAAGAAAAAGAAGAATCCCATTGCTTGTAGAGCAAGTAAAAAGTAATAGATCGATTGATTCTCAAGTTATTCCAGTACCCTTCTAAGAACATGACTCCATACAAGAGCTAGATCCGGATTGTTGGAGATATATATGTATAGAGCTGTACTGGAATTATGCATTGATAGCAAGGTGATTGACCTAGCTAGCTAGAGGGAAGGAAATTAAGAGCATATAGGGACATTGTTCTGCATGCTGAGGGTCTGGGATAATCATTTTTATCAGAGGGATTAGAGGGATAATCATTTTTATCAGAGGGATTAGAGGGAGAATTAAGAGTAATTAATTAATTAGGCTTCACGTCCATCAGATGAAATCGTCATTGGGGAGAGGAGAGGAGATTAACAGCGTTGTGGTGGGTCTACGTCCAACTGGATGGAGTAATTATTGAGGCTAAAATGCTATCGCTAATATGGCCCCCATGCATTAAGGCATGTACTTTGGTAGTTCCCATCACAGCACAAGAAGCGAAGGGCAACAAAAGCATGAAAAAAGATAAAGAGGATATCATAAAGCTTCCATTGGCATTATTATTAAAGTAACTTGCTACGAAGCACCCCCTCCCCTCCCCTCCCCTCCCCTCCCCTCCCAAGTACAACATCACCATATTTCTTGACCTAGCTAGGTGCCTGCATTCATACATATCATTGAGAAATTACTCTATATATATATGTGTGTGTGTGTGTGTGTGTATACAAGAGAGGAAAGGAGAAATAGTTGAGTTACAACCTACAAATTAACATGTTTTCATAGTGATGCTGGACTTTATTTATATATATATAGTACTTTCTCGAACACAGTACTTCTAGTAAAGATTTGGCAGCTCGATTTATGAGATTCATTCATTCAATGTGTGCATGCAATTCTTGACCAATACAATTTTTTCAAGAAAAAAGAAGAAGGAAGAATATGTAGTGAAATTAAATTTAGATACTTTACTTGTTAATTTTAGCTGTTATACGGAGATAAATATTTAGAGTCTGTTTGGTATGTGATAGTATGTGGTTGTTTTTTAAAGTGTTTTTTATTTAGAAATGTATATAAATAATTTTATTTTAAAAACAAATTATTTTTAACATCAATATATTAAAATAATCTAAAAATACTTTTAAAACGCAAAATAAATAACATTTAACATCTTTTATTGCTTGCAATTGCGAACCTGAGTGAAAGAAATAATTTTCAAAAAATAAAATGTACATAATAATATTATGTAAGTATCATTTTTGTTTTCTTATCTCGACTTCAAAGAGTACTTGAACTAATGATTAAAGATTTTTTCTTATTCTTATTCTTAGCTTTTTGGATTCAAATTTTAGGATTAATTACCATCCAACACAATTTATAATTAAATTATTCTAAACAAATCAAATTAAACAAAGGATGTCCTCTGATCTTAATTAATTTGTAAATTAGTAATTCGATGATGATATCTCTTAATTAGTGTGTGTGTCTATATTATATATATAAAAAAACCTTTCAATGAATGACCTCACCAATGGGTGTGTTCACTAGCTAGCGTTTGAAGCAAATCAAGCCTTATTATCTATAATATAAAAATATGTTCCAATAATGGTCAAACTAATCATGGCATATAATATAAAGTTTATTAGATTAATGCCCTTGCTTTAACTAGAGATTTCTAAATTAATTAATGGTTGGGTAAGGTATATAGCCGACATATATTGTCACCGGCCGGTGTGTCCATCCATCATCTATTATAGCAATAATACTAATTAATAAAATAATTAACACTAACTTAATTATTCAGTATCCATATCGATAACCCAATTAAAACCAAACACCGATACACAAGCAAGACTCCAAAAATATAATCTCGTGGTATTAATTGGAAATTAATTTTGTTATCAGGCTCGGAAGGAAGGAAGGAATAATATTAGCTGGCTGTTTTCTTTGAATAAATAGACCAAGTAGCTACTATTATTAATTAGTTCACAAACAATATATATTCTCAAAACTCCAAGTTGGTTTCCGAGTAAGTGGCGATTTTTTATTTTTATTTTTTCTGTTGACAATTGTCAAAATAAATAAATAAATAAACAACTACGAGGTGAAAGTATTTTTCAGATTTGTAGGAAATTTAAAAGCATTTTGAAAAATATTTAGAGATTATTTGGTATTGTGGTAAATTTTATTTTTTACCTAACCATGAAGAAAAAACCGCGGATTAGTTGAATGATTTCTACTTTTTGCACTGACTCGGTGTTTAATTGCGTTTCAAACTTTAATTTTGTAAAAGATAAAACAACTTTATTCTCATTAACTTAGACCTGTTTTTTATTTATTTTACATGTAAAAATCACTATCATAACAGGTTTGATTAAATACATATTTTTTAAAAATTTATTTTTTTAAAAATACAATTAAAGATATTTCTCTTAAATATGTTTTTTTAACTGCAACAACAAAAACTACTATAATACCAAACATACTTGAAAATATATATTTTGTTAGATATTATAATAATAGTTGTTTTCTAAAGTATTTTTTTACTTGAAAATATATTGAAATAATATTTTTATTTATTTTTTATATAAATATATCAAACTAATTTAAAAAAATTAAATTTTTATAAAAAAACGCTTTCTAATCACAAAACAAACCGGCATAAAAAAAGGTGGAATAATAAAAATTGGAAGCAGAAGAATCAAACGAAGAAAGAATCAATGCGTCCTTGTGCTTTGGTAAACTAAATGAAAACTCTCTCTGCAAGAACTGGAAGCTCCTACTGTATTGTATTATACTTTTAAACACCTTTTTTCCAGCTCTCTCTCTCTCTCTCCCCCTCTCTCTCTCCTTATATTATATATATATATATATATATAGTGGGGGCATATGGGCATACATTATACTTAGACATAGGCCCGCGTATAACGTGGATATGTATTTTTTTTCTTTATGAAAAATAATATTTAGGTATTGCAATTGCTTTAGAAAAATAAAAGATATCGAGGTTAATAAGTTAATTTGATTTTAATTAGATAATAAAAATAGATAATAATAACAAACAAACAATTAAAAAAACAGAACAATAAGAAAAATTTCATGGAGGCACAAAATTAGATATAAAAAGGGATAAAAAAAAGATCCAAGTCAACCCGATGTAATGCAATAGACATATAATCCAGGTAATAAGGGGCGAGTCAACCAGTGGTAACTCGTAAAACTCATGGCTCAGGTCATGAGATCGGGATAACCGGATAAAAAAAAATTAAAGAAAACCGCATAGTTAATTTTTTTTAAAAAAAACTAATGTTACACAATGAAATAAAAAAGAAAATAAATATAAATTGACCTACACCAACTTTTTAAATCCATGACTTGGTCATTAAACCAAAAGCATTATACAAGGAAAAATGATGAAGCATAATCCTAGGGAAATTAAGTACTAAAGAATGAAAGGGGGATTTAACAACAGAAAATGATCTAAATTAAAAAATAGTAATTAAGAGAATGAGAGCGAAAATCAAAATTAAAGGGAAATTAAAATTTTTTGATTGGAGGGTTAAATTTAAAAGAAAACTAACTCCAACAAAAAAAAAGGATCAAATTGAAAATAATAACACAAAATAAATTTGGATTGGAGGGTAAAATTGAAAACCAATAAAAACTTTTATAAAATGACCAAGGAAAAAAACAAAAAATTAAAAGAACAAGAATAAAATTTTACTATATATATATATATTTGAATTGAAGGTCCAAATTGAAAAAAAATAAAACTTTAATAAAAATATAAAAAAATCAAAATTAAAAGAAATGAGGCCGAGGTAGAAATATAAAAAACCAAGAAGACCAATATGCAATTTACAGTGAGAAGAGAGAAAAAAAAAAGAAAAAAAAAAGTCACTTAACAACAAACCATCTACTCTCCGATGACATGTGCCACACTAGAAAAAAGAAGGCGTGGCGACGCATCCAAAGAGATAGTAGAAAGGTAGTTTCCACCACTAGATGGAGCTACACGTGTTGATCAAATTGCACATGTGACACCCACATAATGGTACGTTTGTTGCACCTGCCGATAATTTTTTAAAATTTAATATTAAATAATTTGTGTAACCATACAATGATACCCTCAATAACCAAAAAAAAAAAAAAAACCAACTTGAAATGTTAAAAAAACCCTTGACCAGAAAATTTTTATTTTTGAATTTAAGGACAATTAAGCAATCTCATTGTTTATAAAAAAAAACTGGACTACCCCTACAAGCCAAATATTTTTTTTGGTGACCCTATAACCACTCAACCAAGACAAATATTATATAATCTAGGGATAAAATAGTTATTTTATTATTGTAGTCCATAATAAGATTTCTTCGGTGATCCACCAAAGACACTGTTTAAACTTTTTTTTTTTTTTTAATATATTTGTTATATAGAAGGAAACAAGAAACAAAAAAACCCGGCCCATCCATCTTTTATTTAAACACTGAATAATGGAGGAGAAGTCACTTTCAACGCTTCTAAAAAGCAAAAGCAACACCCCAAGCTGCTACCACCAAGAACTAATAAAATACATGGATAGTATTAAACTACAATCTGCATATTGGTTTAATTATAAAATTAAAAGTATTTATTTACACTGTAGTTTTATACGTATCTTTTTGAGAATTCTTTGTTGAAATCTTAGTATTAAGAAACTATTTTCTCATGCATGACAGTTGCCATTGGGGTAATGCAACCACCCTTGATTGTCCAATAACTGTGGTGATAAATCACTGCACATTATTTCCTTATAACAATGCATAATGTATTATTGTTTGCTTTTTTTTTTTTTTTTTTTCAAGTTTCCCCCCACATAGATGATGAGATAATGATGTAGCCAACCTAAATTTCAAAATGCTGGACAGCAAACTGAACAGGAGAGAGGAGAGAGAGAGAGAGAGAGACCCCACTGTCTGATCATTGATTCCAGTTGGGCTTACACAGAAACCAACCTCTTTTTTTTTTTTTTTTAACTCGGTGAGGAGTTTTTCTTTGAAAAAGTAGTTTCTTTGTTTCATTCTTGTGTATAGATGGATGGATGCTCCTACTAACTTTTGTGCTAATACACAGAGCTAGAAAGAAAGGGAGATGTAAGGAAGGAAACAGCTATGTTTTTTCTTACCTCATTAAACGATTCCCTTACAGCTTCCTAAATAATAACTGAGCTTTACCTCAGCTTCCTGTTTGCTATGATTAGTTTCTTCATTTAACTTCTCTCTCTCTCTCTCTGTCTCTCTCTCTCTCACAGACAACAAAAAAGAAAAGATAAAAGAAAAAAGGTGCCTGTTTTGATTTGGATTTAATGCTCTTGCAGAAAAGAAACTTAGTATTGAACCATAAAGTGGAATATATCATAGATCAAAGAAGGTGGACCACTTTGTTTTTCCTTGCAAATTTTGCGCTCTAGCTCCTGCCTTCTAAGTGGGTTTTGTTTGTAAAGTATAAAGGATTGATTTTGATGAGCTTTCCCAGGTGGATTCTTACAGTGTTTGAGTCTGTCATTGGGGAAAGGGGGTGATTTTGATGAGTTGTACTGGTGGTGGAGCTGGGGTTTTTGTCAAGTTTTCTAGGCTCTTTGTGAAGAGACACAGGTGGGAGTTGGTGAAAATGTCTATTAATTGCAAGCTTTCTGGTTCAAATGGCACATCACAAGAAAGTTTCAAGCTGAGGAAGTCAAAGGAGGTTTTGCATGAAACTAATTCTGCCAGGAAATGGAAGAGAAAGTTTCTGCTTCTCTGGTTTCTAGGTGTTGCTGTTACTATAGGGAGCATTTGGCTTCTCTTCAGCTTTGATAGTGGGGCATTGGGAAGGAAAGGTCAGAGTCTAGATTCGTGTGAAGAAGGAGCTCAGGTCTTGCTTCGCCATTTCAATGTCAGCAAGAACCAGCTTCATGCTTTGGGTTCTTTGTTCTCTGATTCAGATCAGGTTCTTTGTTTATAGCTCTTTCACTATATATATACACTTTTGTTTTTGGTTTTAATCGTGTGCTAGAATTAGTGTCTGTTGATTGCTCCTGTTAATTAGTCTAAAAGCTCATTTCCTTGTTATTATTGAATTTGAAATTTATTCTTCTTTGATTAACTTGATGAACATACGAGTAAATTGTGCATTCTGGAATTAAATTAGGACGCAGAAGGACTTGTTACTATACAAATTGTTAGATATGTATTTGTAGAGATTACATGCATACAGATATCATGAGTCTTGTACCTTTTCATGCATGGACGGAAATATATGGCTATCATATGCTGGGATAGGGAAACCAAATGACAATTTAAACACATCTTTTTAAGTATGAAATTAGCAGAAAAAATTGAAGGAATACTTTTTGGAAAAGTTGCTGGAGAAGTCTCTTGCATTTCAGAAATAGAATGCTTGGTTAAAAACTTATTTTCACTGGTCTGTGTATTGCAGGTAGCATCCCTTGATTGTACCAAGGAACCAGGACCGGAAATGCTAATAAATGATGGCATTGCCTGTGCACTGAAGGTACCATGTTCAAAGAAGCAGGAATTTCAACAGCACATCAGATGGGTCGCTGAAGATGTAGGGCCTAATGGAAAATGCCCGGTTCAAGATGAGAATGAATTCAGGAAGCTTGATCGATCATTGCTGGATGAGTCTGCATCATTTGTTTCACAATCTACAATTTCATCAATTTCACAGGATTTTGGAAAGGTAAAGCCTTGTTGCTGAAGCAGTTGTATATGCATGTCTCTTGCTTGAAAGTTTCAGAATTCTTGTTGTCAGTATTCAATGTCCTGAACTTTAGTGCATTTTGAGTATATTAAAATTTTCACACACTGCATGCATTCCTAACACAGACACACACACAAAAAAATAAAAAAACACCATGAAAGAGGGGAAAATATATATGACTCTACCGAGTGGATAATCAAGAGGCTATGCTTTGTGTTATGTTGTGGGTTCTATGCTGCATCACATCCAACCACTAACAATACGGAAATCCAGTAAAAAAGGTTCTTTTGTATATTTTGGGTTTTCGATTTGTCTCTAAGTGTCTTGAATACACAAAGTTAGATAGTTCAGCAGAGTGTAATTGGCTCACCAGAATATCCACCAAGTGAAAGATGAAAATAAGATAAAAATAATTTCAATGTAAGAAATTTATCAGATGTGCTTACAAAACTCTGTTGGAGGTTCTGTTATTGGATGCTTCAATCTATTTCAAGTTTGAAGCTTGTGCTTAGGTACTTTGGTGAAATTATCATAGCTGCATGACATGTTTTCAGTCTTCCGTTTGAGTTACTAACTGCACTGCCAGGATCATGCACTCAACTTTCTTCATTTCTACAGTAAGTATAAAGAGCTGGAAAGTAGCCTTTAGACTTGACAAAATTGATGCAAGAGAAATATGTATTTCATTACTCAAAGAAAATTGATTGGAGAAATCAAAAGCTTATTATACCTTTGAGTGATGCTACATAGGTATTTTGTCTCTTGGGCTGTTTTGACTTTGGTCATAATATTTTGCAGAGAAGGGAAGTGGACTGTGCAGAAGATCATTGTAAACTTTTTTCATTTGATTTGGTAAAAGAATGCTGGTGGGTCCTTGTTGGAATGATAGTGAGCTGCATACTATTGGGTTATAACTTAAAATTTTGGAGGAAACAAAATCAGAAGCTAGTTCAGCTGGAGCCAGTGCCTCAGCAGCGGCAACAATTGTTGCAGATGAATCAACATCAACTATCCCACAGTCCTCCTAGAGGTGCTGGCAAGTGGAGGAAGAAACTTCTTATAATATTTGTCCTGCTTGGAGTGCTTGTATCTATTTGGTTGTTTTGGCACTTGCATGAAAAGATAATATCAAGGAGGGAAGAGACTCTTGCTAACATGTGTGATGAACGGGCACGAATGTTGCAGGACCAGTTCAATGTTAGCATGAACCATGTACATGCCTTGGCTATCCTTGTATCCACCTTTCACCATGGAAAAAATCCTTCTGCTATTGATCAGGTGATATTTGGCTTTCCATATTTGTTAATCTGTTCTAGGAATTGTGTGTATAAAAAATAATTGGGAATGAACTTGTACTAATTGCATTTCCTTCATTACATAAATCATGCAAAACCTCTATAACAACAAGATGCTATGTTAATGTCAAACTTATGCTCAGGGACTGGAGATTTTAACTGAAGAACTCAAATTGTTACCATATAGGAGTACCATGCAATGCCCGGAAGAAAAATGATCTTACCTTGAACTCTCTTTTATTTCACAGAAAACATTTGGTGAATATACCAAGAGAACAGATTTTGAGAGGCCACTTACTAGTGGTGTTGCTTATGCTCTAAAAGTTCCTCATTTAGAGAGGAAGCAATTTGAAGAGCAGCATGGATGGACAATTAAGAAAATGGGAACGGAGGACCAGACTCTAGTCCAAGACTGTATTCCAGATAAATTGGATCCTGCACCCATCCAGGATGAATATGCACCTGTGATTTTTTCTCAAGAAACAGTCTCTCATATTGTCTCAATTGACATGATGTCTGGAAAGGTGTGTTTCCATATAGTATACATAGCTTTGTCATTTCAGTTAATCTGTTTTCTTTTTATCCAACAAGTTCTTTTCCCTTGTAGATAAGCATGATTACAGTGCATGTACTTGATCATAATTTCTATTTGACTTCCTGTATTTTTATTTTTTCTACGAGTATCCGGACTTTTAAAGAAGGACAAATGAAGTGCTTTTGTTCCAAAAATACCCTTCTCAAGATTTGATTAAAAAAATTAAATAAATGTGTTGTGATATCTAATTTTCCTATTGCAAACCTTCCATTCATCAGGGCTTCTATATATTGTTTGGATGATAAATTAAAATTTGAAGTATGTTCATTGTATGGTTCCAAGAATAGAACCTATTGCTTACTCTTCTTCTGTTTGAGGAAAGCAATAAGGGTTGGATTAGAGCTGTTGATTCATATTTAGGTAAATCCTTAGAATTTTAGTGATTTTGGAACTATGAAGCTGCTTTTCTTAAACGGCTAGTTTTCACCTCTCATGCAATAGAGCCAAATTAGTTGATGCCAACCATACTAGCACCTGGGTAATAATAAATCTACACTGTTGCATTAATTTTTAATATAAAAAACTAATAAATGTTTGAAGATGGTATTGAAGAAAGATGTGGCTCTACAACTCTGGATGAGTGTCATACTTTTGTTGCTTCTTTAGCTTGTATGTCAAGCATTTTTTTAAAGGAAAAATATTATATGGATTTTGGCAGATAATATAGGTTTCTGTTTATATTCAAAACCTTGTTCATCTTGCACAACTATCATTACAGGTCAATATGAAGAGCATCTGCTAGTTGATAATTGAGATGCACACTGAATTTTATCATAATATATCAAGAGATACAAGTTCAGAAAAAAATATTTATATTAGAACATTTCTTCCATGTTACCTATATGGAGTTTGTTCTAACAACAATTGCCATATTTATATAGGAAGACCGCGAGAACATCTTGCGAGCAAGGGCATCTGGAAAGGGAGTGTTGACATCTCCTTTCAAACTTTTGAAATCGAACCACCTGGGAGTTGTACTCACATTTGCTGTCTATAATACCGACCTCCCTGATGCTACACCAGAACAAAGAATTGATGCCACTGTTGGGTAATTCTTTTTTCTCCAAATATTCTTGGTTTCTTGCACATGGTATGGTGACTTCAAATATTGTCATATGGTACATTTCTTTGAGATGAACTTACCTTTAAATCTGGGCTCGCTTCTTATAAAGGTATCTTGGCGCATCTTATGATGTACCATCTCTAGTGGAGAAGCTTCTGCACCAACTTTCCAGCAAGCAAACAATTGTCGTGAATGTTTACGATACAACTAATGCAACCGCTCCCATTCTCATGTATGGTACTGATGTTACTGATACTGGCCTTCTGCATGTCAGTAGCCTTGACTTTGGTGATCCATTGCGGAAGCATGAAATGCATTGCAGGTTAGTTCTCTTAGTGACAAGGTTTAGATTATCACAAAGATGAGTGATCAAGAAATCTCCTCATTTCCATTGGGTACAGGTTCAAGCATAAACCTCCTTTACCCTGGCCAGCAATAAATGCATCAGTTGGGCTCCTTGTTATTACTCTTCTTGTTGGCCACATCTTTCATGCAGCCATTAATAGGATTGCAAAAGTTGAGGAGGACTATCGTGAGATGATGGAGCTCAAAGCTCGTGCTGAAGCTGCGGACGTGGCAAAATCTCAGGTACATTTCCTGGTCCTTTTGATGGGTTTCATCCTATAAATATGGCTTCTACTCCTTGCATGTTTATTTATCTTCTATTTGAAATACTATTACTTAAGAAGTTCTACATTCTTCCGGCAACTGAAGTATTCTCATCCTTGCAGTTTCTTGCAACTGTTTCCCATGAAATAAGGACCCCAATGAATGGTGTTTTAGGTAATTAGAAATGTGTTGTTTATACAATGCATATCCTGCCAATATGGAAAAATTAATATCTAAATGCTGCGTCCAACATGTTTTAGGTATGCTGCAAATGCTGATGGAGACTGATCTGGATGTAAACCAAATGGACTATGCCAATACTGCTCATACTAGCGGAAAGGATCTAATTGCACTGATCAATGAAGTTCTAGATCAGGCTAAGATAGAATCAGGCCGGCTAGAATTGGAAGCAGTTCCCTTTGATCTGCGTTCTGTTCTTGATAATGTTCTATCACTATTTTCAGGAAAATCCAATGAAAAAGGGATTGAGGTACATATATAGCAACTCTCTTTATTGCTCATTCTCTTCTCCTTTTCTTGGCATTGATATCATTTCTAACCCAAGCTTGTTTCCAATTGTTCTTTTGGGTGAGAGAAGTTGGCTGTTTATGTTTCTGACCGGCTCCCTGAAGTTGTTATTGGTGACCCTGGACGGTTTCGGCAGATAATTACAAATCTTGTTGGAAATTCGATAAAGGTTGGTTTCAGCAAAATAATTATGGCTACATTTTTTGTTCAATATTTGAAATAATGTTTAATACAACTGCCATTGCTATAAGCTACATATCTAATTGTGGATGGTGTCAGATTGATGATTCATCACTATAACTAAAAGCTTTGTATATGCAGTTTTCTATTTGTATGTAACATCTTATTGGTTGTGCAAATTTGGTTCACTAATGTTTTCCACTGTTATACCCTCAGTTTACACGCGACAAAGGGCATGTGTTTGTTTCTGTGCATCTGGCAGATGAAGTGAGAAGCCCTCTTGATGCCAGGGATGCAGTGCTTAAACAAGGCCTGGAGTTAGTTCAGGATACATCAAGCAAAGTTTATGACTCATTGAGTGGGTTTCCTGTTGTCAACCGATGGAAAAGTTGGGAGAAATTTAAAAAGTCAAGCTGCATAGATTCTAGGGATGAACCTGAAATGATTAGACTACTAGTTACAGTTGAGGATACAGGAGTGGGAATACCAGAAGATGCACAGGGAAATATTTTCACGCCTTTTATGCAAGCTGACAGTTCCACTTCACGAAAATATGGTGGAACTGGAATAGGATTAAGCATTAGCAAATGTCTGGTGGATCTCATGGGTGGGGAGATTGGGTTTGTTAGTGAATGTGGCATTGGCAGTACCTTTTCATTTATTGTTTCTTTCAGAAAAGGAGAATCAACTTCTCTGGATACAAAGTGGCAGCCTTATGATCCAGCTGTTTTGGAGGTCCGAGGAGGGAGAGCCCTGGTAATTGATGAAAGAAGTGTCCGAGCTGAGGTCACAAAATATCACTTGCAGAGGTTGGGAATAACTGCAGATGTAGCTCCCAGTCTGAAGTCAGCATGTGCATATCTATCTAGTGGTTACTGCACAAGGTACATTCGATTTTATTAGCATAGTTGTGTGAAAATTTGAGGTTGGCTTGAATGTGATTAATGTTAAACTGTCATGAAAAAAAACTCTTTTTATCGCAAATGCCAATCCATGCTTGCAAAAATTGTCATCTTATCTCACAATTAGTGAAAAATTTGGAAATTTATGAAAGAAAGTTACTACTTGATGAGTTTCAGAAAAACATTACTGTCATATGATAATCAATTTGATTTTCTGATATGCGCTTAATTCCTTTTAACAGTATTCCAGCCGATTTGCCTATAGTTCTTATTGACAAAGACGCATGGGACAAAGAATCTGGCATTGCTTTCCATCATTTGCTGAAAATGCCCAAGAAAAATGACGGGACAGATATCCAGGTAGACCTTTCAAAGATTTTTCTCTTGGCTACCACCATCAGCTCTGATGAACGCTTAGAGCTAAAAACCTCTGGTTTAGTAGATAATGTACTGGTGAAGCCTCTTCGGTTAAGTGTCTTAATCGCTTGCTTCCAAGAAGCTTTTGGAAGCGGTAAGAAGAGTGAAGTAAATAGGAAGAAACCACCAGCACTTCAGAATTTACTGAGAGGAAAACAAATTTTGGTGGTGGATGACAATTTGGTAAACAGAAGAGTGGCTGAGGGTGCTCTTAAAAAGCATGGAGCAATTGTTACCTGTGTGGAGAGTGGCAAGGCTGCTTTAGAAAAGCTTAAACCACCACACAGTTTTGACGCTTGCTTCATGGACTTCCAAATGCCAGAAATGGATGGGTAATCTCTCTGTTCTAATAGAATAATTATGTTTTTTTGACGTTCTTTCTTTCATTGGAAATGTTCAGTCACAGATTCCTACATCCAAAAATGATTCATAGTCTGTAATCATTATGCAGCTTTGAAGCCACACGTCAAATCCGGTCTATGGAGAGTCAGTTTAATGAGAAAATTGCATCTGGGAAAGCATCAATGGAGCTACCTGGAAATGTAGCATATTGGCACACACCAATATTGGCAATGACAGCTGATGTGATTCAGGCAACAAATGAAGAATGTCTAAAGTGTGGGATGGATGGTTATGTGTCAAAGCCATTTGAAGATGAGAAGCTTTACAATGCTGTGACACGGTTTTTTTAGTCTAGTTGATAGAGTGGATTGACATGCTAGAAGTTGCTTACATCTCTTCAGCCTGCTGGCTGATCCATGTATTTTGGTTGACCCTAAATGCATTTGTTTGGCCAACTGGCAACAAGCCACTGCTACGAGGTCATGGAAGGAATGGTCGATGCCACATTCTTCTAATCTTTCCACCCCTCGTAATTTCTTGCATCATGGTAAGTGTTTTCCAATGGTCATGCATATATGTGCATCAAATTCCCAATGTCTTCATGAATAAAAACTTTTCATCCATATCCTCAAATAAGGCTCCTCTCTTCTTTGAAACTCTTAAATAGATTTACTTTATGAGACCTTCAATGTTTGCAGAAAACCTATCTTGTTCATACCGCATTATTCTTTGTTTCTTTTAAAGAATGTTTCTTTCGCAGTTCTTCTCAAAGGGATACGTTATGCATCAATGTGAAACTAGGTTAGATAGTTGATATTTC
Organism: Populus trichocarpa; assembly: GCF_000002775.5. Lineage (NCBI taxonomy): Eukaryota > Viridiplantae > Streptophyta > Magnoliopsida > Malpighiales > Salicaceae > Populus > Populus trichocarpa. Next base: position 11,884,011 of record NC_037298.2, on the reverse strand, counting down.
TACAAACCATGCCCACTGCTGTTTAAATTGTCTAAGCTTATTGAAATTCATGTTTGCACTGAATTTCCCATATATGATGCTATGAAATGCTCTGTAAAATTGAGAAATGTTAGAAGTGTCAGCAACTGCAGAGTCATCACTGTATTTCGTGAATTTAATTGTTCAACTTCTCATATAATAGGGGGTGTGTAAAGAATAGTTATTTGTTTCCAGGAATCTGAGCTTGCGACAAACTTATGGGTTCAAGAATGCATGGATCTGGTGAGCGCAATCAGGGTTCTTTGATCAGTTGTTGGCACCATTTCCCACTCTGTGATTGCTCCAAGATGACGATAGCTAAATGATGCTGGTGGCTTTTCTGCACATACTAGTTTTGTCTACTATTATTCTATTCCCTTCTCAATTTTGTTTTCCAAATTCTTCATTCTTGTAGGCAGTTCATAAAATGTCACAATGCTGCATTCTTTGAACTCTAATGAGATGATCAATTCGTCTTTCTACCCTTGATGGATTTGTGCATAAGAACATGTGCAAGCTAATGAGGTTAGAATGTTGAACGAGCCATCTAATTAGGGTTGGGTACAGCATTATGACATTTTAATATTTATCTAAATATTCTCCCTCCAAGGAACAGCACAATAATAGCAGGCGATGAACATATGATGTGGTGAAGCCCCAGAGTGTACAGGAAACCGCAGTTACCATGAGGCTTTATAGGGAGCAGATTTTTTTTTTTATTCAAGTGTGAATTTGTATTCATTCTGATTGGTTCCTATGGTCTTGCATGTAGATGAGAATGAGGTGCTGTGACTGTTGGTTATGTGTAAAGTAGGAGCTGTTTGTAACTCGTTCATTCTTCGTTGTATCATAAATTGTAACATTGTATTGTATACGGTGTGAATATGAAGTTAACTAGATTCTTTTTTGGGGGCAAAGGTGTTGAACTAAATCTGATGCATCCTTGTTTTGATCCTTTTTTTTGTATTCATCAATGCATGCCCATGTTTTCGCTGTTATGGCGCCGCGTATAATACCCGCTGATATGCCCCATAATGCATTAGGAGTTGGGAAGGGCCGTTACCTTTGATACTCACCTGCAACCTGATTTGGTGAAGATGATGTGCAGCTAAAATGTGGTTGATAAATGTTAGGGAGAGACTGCTTGGAGAAATACATGGGCATTTGCCTTCACATTGGGCACGAGATACCATTAATCATATTGATGGATACTGTTTACGATCCTAAAGCATAAGCTCCATCTTTTTACACAGTTACTTCATTTTCCCCACTTCTAATCATGCGAGATATGCCACTCACATGGACACCTAAGAACAGGACAAGCAAGGCACCTTTCATATTGCACTGGGCAGAACATAGGATGCCTGCAGATCGAGATTCCATGGCCATGAATAATTTGAATCATTTTAAAAGATGGAGTTGTTGTTCGCTTTATACAATTGGAATCCCTTAAACTCAATGTAAATAATATAGTATAGCAGAAGCACAACCTTTCCTTGTTGGGGTGAAAATCAGCTTATGTGGAACGCATTCGCAAGCTGGCCTCGTATACCCCCCTTCACATGACTGTCACTATGTTGTCTAGCAACCGAATTACCATGTAATTTACTCGGTGTAAGGGTTTTTTTTTTTTGTGTTCTATATATGGATCTAACCAACAACCTTTCTGTGGATACACTTCTCTGCAACAGATTAGGTTATTCTGCCATTGTGACCTGTCTTTGTTTCTTTCTTTCAAAAATATGCCAATCCTTTGGAAAAGGACAATGCTAGCCCTTCTTATCCTGTCCATAGCTCCTAGGAAATCAGGTAAGCTAAGCAATACAGCCTGAACTCCCATCCGAGGAGAAGCTGTATCATAGCTGGTTCGTTTTATCATTATTTATCACAGGTTGTCTTGTTCATATCTCACATAAGTTCTTGTTTGTGTATGTTTGGAAATAAATACTAGATGGGGAGTTAGAGCAATGGTGCATAGCAGATGAGCAGACCCCAGATGATGAGTTGCAGATAGCATTGGACTGGGCTTGTGGGAAAGGTGGTGCAGACTGCAGTAAGATTCAAGTGAACCAGCCTTGCTATTTGCCAAATACTGTGAGAGACCATGCTTCCTATGCCTTCAACAACTACTTCCAGAAGTTCAAGCACAAAGGTGGATCTTGCTACTTCAAAGGAGCTGCTATCATTACAGAACTTGACCCCAGTAAGCACTTGCTAAGCTTTTTTTTTTTTTTTAATTTTTTTATCTCTAGTTATTTCTCGACTTGTTTTTAATGAGGCCCCACCATAGGAAATCTTGCAGCATGTAAATATCAAATTATCTACTTTTGATTATGAAAAGAAAAGGGAGACAATTCTGTCTTCCACATGCTTAGAAAGTGTAAGCCATGTGAGAGTAGCAGCTGGAAATCATTTTCTATACTTTCTCTGTGTTAAATGATTCTCATTGTTCTTTTAAAAAATTGACGTGCAGGTCATAGCTCTTGCCAGTACGAGTTCCATCCCTGATTCAAATCCATGAGAACCATTAACAAAGAAGATCGGCATTTCACTAGGGATAGAGATTTTTCAGTTTCAGATATTTTGTTCCTTTAATTTTTAGCAGCATTGAGCTTTTCTCATTGCAAATTAAATCAGGTTTTCACATGAGATGAGCTTAGACATATACTTTGCCAAGGTCCCTTCCTAGTTTTCCTTCTACTTCATATTTTCTTCAACAGATTTGCTTCCACTAATGTCCGTTTCTGGAACTGAAAATCTTTCTTCTTCTAGCCACACATGAGATTGCTTTCATCATGTAGCAACATGAAGCAATCATGCAAGAAAACTTGATAATAAGTCGCATATATGATGTTCTATGGACAATCACCAATTCATGATTATCTAAGAAAGAATCGTTGGAGTGGACATAGTAGTACATTGGAAAAGCAACTGCAAATCTCTTTCAGAGAAGTTTGAGACTCGGATTGAAGGATGCACTGAAGAATCGCAAAACTTTTTCTCTGCCACAGATTTTTTCGTGGAACATAACAAATTGAAATCATCACAGCCAAATAGCGATTGCACATTTTTCCAATAAGAATACTCGCAGCACGATAGAAAATATCAGCAACAAATGTTAACCTACATTTACTTCAAGTTCCCTTAGACTCCGACCAGTGATTGAGAAACTGCAACGAAGCAATCCAATAATTTCACAAGCAACATTATATATAATACATAAAGATATGAAATATGAACCATCATCAAGATAGTGAATAGATAGCTAAACAAAGTTTCTTCAGTATCTGCTAAAACCCCAAAGCATCGATGCATGATACTGGTGACGCAGAAATGAAGATTCGCCGCCATCTTAAAGAGGTCTATCCTTAGAAAAGCAAGCTTGCCCAAGCACCAATAAATGCAAAGCCACCAAATGGAGCCAGAGTAGAATACTTTCTGTCCTCAAGAAGAGCCACAGTATAACACCTACACAATTCCAGATTAACTTCTTTCAGACTTTAATCTCCAATGGTGTATGTTGCGAATGGAAAAGATAACTTGCTCAAAACAGGACACTAAGAAAAGAGAAAAGAATAATCTAGATGAAAGCAAACCTCCACTAATGCAAGTTAAAATAATTGTAGAAAAAGTAGTGACTGAAATACGGCGTTGCAATCAATTTAGCTTAACTAGAGCCGCGAGAATGGAGCTATCATAAGGTGTTTTCCTTTTTCGAGACAAATGCTACCCGAGCTGTAAGTCCAGTCAAACAAATCATATAGCTTAGTTGGTATAGGAACTCCTTTATACGGCTATATCTACAGTCTAAACTGAGAGCAAATACATGCTTGGTTCCTGGTTTTTTCCCAAGCAGCAGAAATATAACATTGTTCCAAACATAAGCTGAAACAATAAAAGCATTGAGTTCCAGTAAGTCTATATCCTAACAAAACAAAGAAATCAAATGTAATGTATGGTTCTTGATGTTGGTAACTGAGGCTCAGTATAACAATAAGACAGTTGCAGGTCAGTTTGTTATTGATATATTTTAAGGTTTCTTATCATTACTAAAGTCACCTGGTCGATTAAATTGTCATGAGACATTTGCATATGGTCAACGCCCCCCACCAAAAAAAAAAAAAAGAATTTTTCAGTCGCAAATCACCAACAAGAGCAGCTTTAGCATCAGAAAAAAACGATGCAAATGCAAATTCAAAATCTCAACAAACTTTCATTCGAAAACTGGTAAACATGAAAACATAATGACTTACGTTCCAGAGAAAGCAAGAATCCCAGTAGTCAAAAGGCCTCCAAACTGAGACAACAAAGTTCAATCAGAATTAACAAAAGAAATGAAAGGAGAAAGAAGGTGGGAAAGTGGGAAGGAACTCACAATGTTGGGGTGTTTGGTGATAGGAGCAGCAAGAAGGGCTGCAGTGTGAACCAAATGGTATAAAGACGCTGTTTGCCATACCTTCACAATCACAATCAAGAATTGCTTGCTATCATTTAGTACTAGTATTTAACAAAAGAAAGAGAAAGATAAAAGGAGGACCTCTTTGTAAGTGGGATTTTCGGGCTTGAAGACATGAGCACCGTAGGTCCCCAATCCGAGAGCTGCTACCCCTGTTTGTTTGTGATTTTTTCCAGTCAATCAAACATAAATTATACTACCAGGAAATATAAATTTGAAGGGGTAGAATAGCAGTAAATTACCGGAGACAGCAGCTATTCTGTGCCACATAGAAGGATCCATTCTTCTTCGACTTGAACTTCCTTATGCTTCGCTTCTTGATCTCTCTCTCTCTCTCTCTCTCTCTCTGGGTTTCAGCCTCCAGGACAGGAGGGGAGGCAACCACTCTAAAAGATCTATGGGCCAAGATTGATGATACTAAGTGGGCCGATTATCGATTGGGCAATGGGTAATATCTGATTGATTCAACTTCTTTATTTTTATATTGGGCTAGATCTGGAGCCTAACTCCCCAAATCTCACTTACCACATGTAAAGAGTAATTGGTGTCCACCACCTCTTCAAACGAGGGCTCCCCAGCTTAAGACGAATTGTACACAAAATAGAAAAATAAATAGACAAAACTATAGTTGGTGTATAGCATAAAAAACCCTAATTAATAAAGTTGTGTTTCCTAGAGGTTATACCATCGTATGAATTGTTATACATGATCCCGTTTGTTTTCGTGTTTCAAAAGTATTTTAAAAAAGTTTAATTATTTATTTTCTTTTAATTAATTTTTTCTTTTGTGTTTTCCGATAGTTTTGATATGCTGATGTTAAAAATTAATTTTAAAAAATAAAAAAAATATTATTTCGATACATTTCTAAGCGAAAAGTATTTTGAAAAGCAACCGTTAACCCAATATTATACTAACATAACTCATGTGGAAAAAAAAAAAAGAGAGATGGATTAAGTGATAGCAAGGATATCCCCACATGTTGGAATGTTTTTAGTTTTTAGGTTGTACCCAATAATCATGGAAACAAATTAGGGACAGGAAAAAAAATAAAGCTTAGCCTTTATATGGTTTTTGATGTGATGTGTGAAGGGTGTGCACGCTTTTCCTTTTCTTTATTTTTTTTTCTTTTTATCTTTAGATTGCTTGGCAGGTAATGAAGTTGGTGACAATTTAAAGAAGATCATCATCTATGATGCCAAACAAAGAGGTGATTTTGTCCAGCAACCTGCTAACAATGGTAGGGTAAACATTCAGAAATGTCCTCCAACTCAAGATCCACTCCAAGTCCTGTTTCAAGCTCGAATAAATGCGTCAACAAGGCCAATATATCTACATCGATCATATCATGTCCAAGTTCATGCATGGATTATGCGGAATACGGCAAGTTAGAAAAAAAACGATGATATTTTAATTAAATGGGGTTAGAAGGAGAGCAATCAAAAGAAAAAAGGAAGACTTTGATCTTCTGAAAATCAAATCTTGAACAAATTCTCGTAGGCTTTACTTTATTATTTGCATCTTATTCATAGAGAATCTCTACGGTAGTTGTTCCATTCTTGAAATCTTAGGTCGAATCTTTCCGGTTCAAGAACAAATTCTCATATTTAAGCATTGATAATTAATATCTTTTCAACATTCAATCGAATGCTGGGTTAAATTAGCTGCTTCTTGAGACTTCAAGTCTAAGAAAACAAAAGGTTCTTCTTTTAAGCTTTTTCCCCCCTCCAATAAAGAGTATCTTTTAGGGTTCTTCTTGAGATTTCAAGAGGTATTTATTACCCATATCAATTCAGCATATCCAAGATAATCTTAATCTTTGATCATCATAACCAACCAACGCTCGAGTGACATTTTACTTGAATAAAATCAAAGTACTTGAATAAAATGAAAGGGAAAGAGTGTGTGTATATAAATATTAATGTTTGCAACTTGTGTTAATGGGATATATTCTCTTTGGGATATAAGCACGCATGCCAGCGAAACCAATAAACAAGTTCCCGACAATAGCTTTATGAGTTCCAAGAAAGATGTCTAGCTTAACTTTGAATCCCTACGTTGACAATGCGATCATATGATGTCCTGCCGGTGATAAATATTGGCAAGGACAGCATTGAAACTTGTCTGTGTTGAATTTGGTGCGTACGTGCACTTCACAAATGAGCCACGCATGTGTTTTTAGCAAGCAAGAATCCATCGACAACACCAACAATATGTTCCATAGCGCCCATCCATCCCTTGAATTTGGTGCGTACGTGCACTTGTCATTGCAATATTTGCCTTGCCATTCCGACAATGAATCGAGTTAAGGGCCCAAGTTTTGAGTCACAATATGTTCGATAGCCATCCCTTGATCATGAGAATTCGTTGGCCATCCATTGTCATTGATCCCTGGTTCATGCACATTTGCCTACGGTCTCCAATGTTCTGTGAAAGTTGTTGCAGGATTAGCAAAAGCTCGAATCATTGCCTGCCTGGTCTTCAAGAATTAGGTCTTGTCGAGAGACAAACAAGTGTCGAAAGGACCCGCATGGGACCCAAATAGCAAAGTGAATTAAGATGGGTCAATTTGAGGCTCAATTGAAGGGATTTTAGCTTTTACAGAAACAACACCCAATCTGCATAGCATACGCAAGAAAGAGCAGAAAATAAAATGGCATCCAATCTCCCAAAAGCCCATGAATTTGGTCGGCAAAACGAGAGGGATGTTTGCATACAAAAGTCAAAGTCTCATCATGGCTTGGCTCGTCTAGTTTTGTCTTATGGCCTCATAGAAATTTGGGATATTGATTCTTAGAGTCATTTGCATGTATCATGCGCGCGGGGTTTTATCCGGACACCGTGTGTGGGGTTTTGGAATCGAGTAGGAGTCTGCCCCCCTGAGCCTTGACTTTTTTTATTGCTTTCTTGCTTTTTCATCTTGTTGGTCCAATCCAAATAAAAAAAAAATAAAAAAAAATTTGCAGTTGATTTAATGGTCAATGACTGATTTTGCAGACTTTGTCAAATAACGAGCACTGTTGTTTTTCTTTGACAGCAACAATTTTTTTTTGAAATAAAATGTATTGATATTAAAAAAAAAACAAAGAGAGAGAGCAGTGGCCTTGCATTCGAATCAGCCCCCCACAAACGGTAAGATGGGTGTCTCTTCCAACTTTTTTTTTAGTCCTCAATAAATGAGGCCTCTTCCTAGCAACTCAGCGATGGAATTCAATTCCATGGAAAATTTCAAGAGGTTTAGTGACTGCCACACACCTTACTGTCTAGTCAGTCACACTCTCAATGTGGAGCTATCTTTATCATCAATGGCTATCTTTTTACAAGGTGATAACCTTTCTTTATCAATAACTATCTCCTATCAATATGTCTTATTAGAAGAAGATACTAATATTTCTTGTCAATCACCCGAGAAGATCAATCCTTCCCACCAATAGCATAACGACTCATTTTACAAGTTATCTATGCGGTAAAGGAAATTATTTTTTATCATTACTCCACTCTAAAAAAAAAAACTCACCTGATCGAGATATATAAACACCTCAAGTCATCGAGTAAAAGCATAAGGCAGCTAGAAGCCACACACCCCCTTACACACTTCATCTTCATTCTCTTCCTATTTCTTGCACATTTTCTTTATCGATAGCTATCTCCTATTCATCTGTCTCATTAGAGGACACTAACATTTCTTATTAATCACCCGCGAATATCAACCTTCCCACCAATAACATAACAAGACATAACAACTCATTTTACAAGTTATCTATGCGGTAAAGGAAATTATTCTTTATCATTACTCTACTCTCCACAAAAAAACTCACCTGACCGAGATATATAAACACCTCAAGTCACTGAGTAAATGCATAAGACACCTAAAAGCCACATAACACAAATTCATACAAGAACAAACATGCACCCCTTACACACTTCATCTTCATTCTCTTTCTATTTCTTGCACATTATTTTCCCCTAACACCTTGTTAACTTGGACATTTAAGGGTCTTTGAGACTTATCTTGCAGGGAATACCAAATCTAGAGATAAAGCTCGTTTCCAAACCTAAATACTTTTTTGCATATTATTCCCCTCTTATAGCTAGCTATTAATCTAAGCATAAAAAAGGTCCTCTATTTGTGATAGAAAACTTGTTTCAAGAGAACATCAAGATCAAGATGAAGCCCGGATACTTTAGTCCAAGACGCACGGCTGTGGAAAGGCTTGAATCAATGCGAAACTGCTGCATAATTAAATAATTACGACCAAAGTAGAGGATTATGATGATTTTTATTTGATCTGATATATATATATATATATATATATATATATATAGCTTGTAATTTTCTTTTTTCTTGTAGTAGAATCGTGTTTAATCTGAAAAGGAAAAACAGCCTAATAAAGACAGACATTAAACCATTTGCTAATAAATTATCTGGTTTTTTTTGGATCAAACAGCCTAGCTTGATCATTTACTGTAGATTATTATTGTTTCTTTCTCATTGATTCGTACAAAGGAGATAAACACAAAATCCAAGTGGGCATCGAGAGAGGCCCTCGCTTTGGAGGGGACAAGCTATTCCTTCTTTTAGTGATTGTTTTGCACATCCGATTCCCATAGAACATTTTTTAAGAAGGAATCGCTTGGATTAACATGCCCCAGAGAAAGGAAGATCTCTCTGCCTAACAAAAAGAAAGACGACGAAGATTGTTTGTCTGCTTCGCGGGTCTGCTTGAGATTGTGGTAGCGGTTGTGGTTGCGGTTGCGGTTGCGGTTCAAAGTGTTTTTTATTTAGAAATGCATCAAAATATTTTTTTTATTTTTAAAACATTATTTTTGAAATCAGCACATCAAAACAATCTAAAAATATTAACAAAAAAATTAACAAAAAAAATTTAAAATTTGAGAGAATACGGTTTCAATCACGTTCCCAAACGCGCCATCCATCTTCTAGATAATGAGATTTGAAAGAAAAAAAACATTATTATTATTTGATATTAACATAGTTGGATTGAATTTATTTCAAGTTAAGAATTTTTAGGATGCCATGTTCGTGTCTAAAACGGGATAAAGGGTTTGTGTCTTTTTAATTATAATAATAATAAAAAATATTATAATGTTTATCATCAATGTCTAATCTGAAAGATTAGAAGATACTGTAACACTAAAAATTAAAAAGAAAAAGAAAAGAAAAAAAAAGCATGATATTGATATGAATGAAACTAACAAAAAGGAACTCGAAAAGGAAGCATGTCGTTGTTAGCTGAAGTGTAAGGCACTACTTCCACGTCATCTGTAATCTATTTGCCTTTAACGTTAGCTACTCTTCGTGTAGGTCCCTTTCCTCTCTCTCTCTCTCTCTCCCCGCGAATAACCTTTGATTTCCATAGGAATTACCATGACTGCCCCGATCTCCCTCCACTCCAATGACCAAATTTCTTTGGGTGGTGTGTTTTTTTTATTTGTTTTTTTTTAGTTTAATGTGGGTGTCCGGGTCAGCTTGCGTGTACCTTGACTAATCCCACGGATCCTGAAGTTAACGATCATGTAAGCCTCCAGTGGCCATCATATGAGCAACCACAAGGCTCGAACCTGAGACCACAGAGGGAGCAAACCTCTTGGTCCCAATCTCTTACCACTGGGCCACCACCTAGATGGTTATGTTTATTCTTGAATCTTGTTTACTTGTTTTTTCCGTTGGGATGTGTTTTTTTCAGAATATTTAGAATTCTTTAAATTATTATAATACATCGATGTTAAAAATAGATTTAAAAAAATATATTATTTTAATATATTTTTAAATAAAAAATATTTTAAAAAACAACTGCAATACCAACAGAACAGGTTTAAGATTACCGAACAATTGTTTTATTTAGCTAAATAACATGCAAAATAAAATAAACAAATAATGATAATGACAGATTTTCTTTTCAAAATTGATCGACCAAATGCAATCTCATGCTTTAATTACTTGTGGGGTGGGGTGGGAATGTTGATTTCGATCAATCAACCACTAGGAAACAAAGACTTGATTAAAGAATCCGTAAACTTATTTAATAATTTCTTCTCTTTTTTTTTCTTAAGGTGATCTTGTAGATCTTGGCCTGATGATGCTTCCTCTAAAATGCTTTATTTTCTATTTTTTAAATGTTAGGTGGCTAATTCAAAGTCTTCAAGCACTGATTTAAATGATTAAAAAATAAAAAAACTTTATCGGTATAAGGTTTTAAATTCGAGTTTCATCGTTGAGATTTTAAAAAGTGATATACCGTGTTGATTTGATGTTATATTAAAGGTGATATATTGTATCAATTTGGTGTTACGTGAGAGGTTAATTTTTAAAATATTTTTGACTTAAAATATATCTAAATAATATTATTTTTATTTTTTAAATTTATTTTTAACATTAATATATCAAAACGATCTATAAACATAAAAAAAAAATTAAAAATACATGGCAAGTCGCGTTTCATGTGGAGGGTTTCACCAAGCTTCAAGTACTTTAACATAAGTATAGTAAGAGTTTTATCTGACATTTATAGATATAGAATACACAACATTTCTTGTCTAGTATATAATCAATCTATAAATTTTTATACTCATTTTATGAAATAAAAAAGAAATATATTTTATAGTTACACTAACTAATTTTGAAGGCCTAGTCTATTTGAGAAGTGGTTAAGATTATATTGTTAGGAACATGAGTATTGTTATAAAGAACCTACTTAAACTTTAATTGATTTTTAAAAAAAAAATTGATGTGGAAAAACTAATTTGAGCATGCTATTACTATTGAAATAAAAATATTAATTTATTTATAGTTTATTTTTTAAACAAATAAAAACAAGCTTTTTCATCAAATTGTACAAATATTTTAAAAAGTTTTTTTAATAAAAATTGAATTTCTTCTAATTTAAGAAATGAATTAAATTTACATTTTAGTGAGATGCATTAGAGGATGAGTAGAAAAATCAAGGGTATGTCCACTAATAGAAAAATATTTTCCTTTTCTATTTTCTATTTTTGGTTTTCTTTTCCTTTTTCATATTTCTTTTTCTAATGAGAATTTAAAAAACAAAAACATATTCATTGATTGCGAACAAAGATAATAATTTTTTAAAAAGATATACATTGAGATTACAATTATATATTTTTTTAAAATCAAAAGTATAATTTATAATAATCATCTTAATATTTTGTATTCGTGATAATCTAATAATAGAATATTAATTTTATTTTATTTAAATTAAAAATTTCCATTAAAAGATTATATTGTTAACCCCAAAAAATATCTTAATTTTAGATTTATAATAAAAAATAATTTATGACACTAACTATAAAAATAGAAAAATATTTAATCTCTTACAATGTTAAAAAGTGCCTATATATAAAAGAAATATTTATATTGTTAATATCTTTTCTTCATTTGAAAAACAATACAAAACTTGTATAGAAAAATTATGAAAATCTTTAAAATGTGTTTTTCAAACCTAATACAAAATTGATAAACTAGAAAACTAGTTTCTCAATTTTTATGAATGAAGAAATATTCAATTTAAATAAAAATTTCAAGTTCTACTCTTTCTAATTTTCTAGAAAGTCAAAGTATCTCCTTGTTTTTTTAATGAGATCTGACTCGGTCTAAGACTTGAGTCTGGAGTTGACCTAATATTAACTAAAAACTAATTGTCATGGGTGTTTAACTGTTTCTTCTACTATGGAATGATTGTTTGGAATTTTATTTTCATCCTTTGTTTTCTATTTTGCGTAGCCATAAGTTTTTTCATTTTCATTTCATTTCTTTTATGGTTTTTCTTCTTAGAGCCGGCTTTATAGTCTTCTTCAATTAACTTATTATCGGGTTTTCGTTGTGTCGGGTTAACATCCCGGTGTTAGGTTAACACTCAATTAAAAAAAATTACTTCATATTTTCAATTGACAAATAATTAGAAATATAGGGACTGAAATTGATCTTGATTTAAAACAAAAATCCTTTCTATATATATAAAAAAGAAATGCAAGATTCAAGAAAGAAAAAAAGAAAATAAAAGAGAGAAAAGAGAAACTGGTTACCATTGGGCATTTATAGGTTACAACATTATGAGAAAGGTTATTACGCCATGATCCCAACAATATCAAGGAATACGACATTCAATGGTCAGAGGAACCCGCATGTGTTGTGCCAACATGGTGGCTCCTCCAACTCACGAGCATGTGTAATGCATGCGCCATTTCTTCTCTTTCTCTTTTGCATTTTCATCCCTAAATTTATAATAGCTTTTTAATTGGGTCTCGATTTTATATTCTACTTGAGCTCATACCATATTCTTTTATTTTAGCCCTTATTTGTATAATAACTCCTCGATTTAATCCTGAATTTCATAAAACCCGAGACCATTGAAGGCCCACCATGGGAGAGAAGAAAGAGAAGGGGAAAAGAAAGGGATAGCTAGCTAACCAAGTTAGTGTGCTGTGGTCGTGCCTATTATTCGGATCGCGCATTTAACGATTAACCCGAGGTTGATTTGATAAATGGTTGTTCCAATATTACACTTAAAAGATATTACTCTAAATTAAATCAACTTTGGTTTAATTAGATAAAACACATTTAATTTTTGTTACATAATCTTAGCTCTGTGTCTAAATATTATTGCAAGCACTCCTAATGTCTATGCTTTTTTTTTTTTTTTTGGCATTATCTAACAAAAAATCTGTGATCCGCAGTATAGCGGATATGGCTGTCTGGTTTAACTGTTTTCTTGAAAAAAAATCTGAAACAATATTATTTTAATAAATAAAACATTCAAGCTAAATTCCGAATCGGCGGTGTCATGCTTCGGCTAAGATTAAACTAACAGTAATAGACTTCTCTTACACATCAGTGGTAGAAATGTAGTTTTAGAATAATTATAGGGCTCTTGCTGACTCCAATGTTTTTTTCGATTATTTTATTATAATACAATGTTAGAGTGCTAACAGTAACAACACTCTGGTCTGGCAATGATAAGAAGATAACTCTGCTCTCTCTCTTGTTTGTCCGCACTCTCTCTATCAAAAACCTCTGGTTTTTAGTGAAACACCAAAAGAACTTGGAGATTCCTCAAAACAAGGTGGGTGTCTGAACAATTTATTTTGTTTCTTGAAGCGACAATGATGCCCACTATGAAAATTCGTTCCCCTGCCTCCTTGAAATCCTTTGTTTTTTATGGAACTATTTGCTGTCTAAGATTTATTATCTTTTTGGCTTGATTGAGCTTCCATGGATGACTCAATGAAACTAAAAATGGGTTGGTGTTGGATCTCTCGATGGTGGGATTTCATTACAAGCTTCTAAATTTCTTTAGTTGACAGATTTTGTTGCTTTGATTTATTGAAAATTTAAATTCTGGTTTAGTTTGGCCATGAAATGTGCTCTCATTTTGAAATGGCAGTGTCTCATATCTTTGTTTTCTTAAGAATTTATGTTTAATTCAAGAAATGAAATTATTCATGATTACTTAACCTGCATTTCATATTGGTGGAGTGCAATTGTTGTCTTGGGATAGAGAATGTTTTTAGTGAACCTTTTCTTTCAAGCCTACATTCAAGCACTTTGATGATCTGGTGGTTGAAAAAACGTTGTTTGTAATAATGAGAATTTACTTTTGCTTTATCAGATGCCATGTACCTTCCAATATTACTTGTTGTTTTCATTAAGGTTTATGTCACAGAAACTTGTATTCTGATCAGTGGAGAAAAAATTCTGGGAAAAAAACTATTTTTGACTCTACTGGAATTGGAGTTTTGCTTCTCATGGTTTCTTTTCCAAACTGCCTTGAATGACTTCTAACATTGAAGTCTTGCCTTGGTATATACGTTTAGTTTGAATCCAAAAAAAATGGGGTAGGTCATGTAGACTTAGGTAATTTGGCGTGCTTCCTTGTCAATCCTTGTTATGCCACAAAAAGAAAAAAAAAAAAAAAAGAGAAAATTACTTGCTGCTTCGAGAGCAAATGAAACGTAAAGGAGAAGGTTTCAATTTATAAAATTCATGCTATTTCTGGGAGGCTTCTATAAACTATCTTAAGCATTTGAACCATCATTTTTTGTTGACCAACTGGTTCTCTGGTTTGCAAACTTTCTTTTATATTAATGTATTGAATTTCCCATGTGCTGTAGGTATGTATTATTTTTGTCTCTGTAAGATGAGAGAATAGTTTTCTTTGGGTATGGAATTTATGAAGCTGGAATTGCCTCCTGTTTTTTTACTAATGTCTGTGTACAAAATGCTGTCATTGGATTTATTGTGATTTTTATTCTTTTATGCATAAGTTAATAATAAATATTTTCTTTTCTTTTGCAGATTATGCTGGTACTTTGTGTTCTGCTGCTGAGTGGGTGTCCAACAGAAATCTAGATAAAGGATTACATTGTGATTGTATTGGTGTTGTCACAAGGATCGTTTAGCTGATCTATCAGAGGAATTCAAAGGCTTCTGTCATGAAAGCCAAGGCATTCTAATATCGTTCCATATTTTGGTGACTGATGTTCAGTGAAGTTCTGAATCGTGAAAGAAAAGATTACTTGGATTGTTTCTAATTTTATTTAAGGAATCAGGCAGGCTGGTTAAGAATTCAATGCAAGCATCGAAACAACTCAGAGGTTCGGGCATGTCCAGCAGATTTCTCTATCAACCGATGCAAGAAGTTGAAGCCTACTGCAAGCCTCAGTCCAGAACTTTAGACCGCCAGATATACTCCAGTGGCAGCACCCAAGGAACCCCCTTCACCATTCCAAACTCCCATGAGCAATACTGCACGCTGGAGTCATCTTCAGCAAATGGCAGCTATGCTGCTTACAACTCCCCATCAACTGTCAGTTTCTCACCAAATGGAAGCCCATTGTCACAGCAAGAATCTCAGTCATATTCACTTGAGCCACGTCATTCCCCTGACAATGCCAGTGGTTCTCCATTAAGTGGCTCCTGCATAACTGATGATGCCCATGATTTCAGTCACAAGTTGAGAGAATTAGAAACTGTGATGTTTGGGCCTGATTCCGATATTATTGACAGCATTGAAAATGCACTTGAGAGTGGGACAAACATCGAGTCACTGGAAATGGATAGCTGGAGACAAATAATGGATGTGATTTCTAGAGGGGACCTAAAACAAGTCCTTATTGCCTGTGCAAAAGCAGTGTCAGATAATGATCTGTTAATGGCACAGTGCTTGATGGACAAGTTACGCCAGATGGTCTCAGTTTCTGGTGAACCAATTCAAAGATTGGGAGCATACATGTTGGAAGGGCTTGTTGCACGCCTGGCCTCCTCAGGGAGTTCCATCTGCAAAGGTTTAAGATGCAAAGAACCAGCAAGTGCCGAGATGCTGTCTTACATGCACATTCTTTATGAGGTTTGTGCCTATTTCAAATTTGGGTACATGTCTGCAAATGGTGCCATTGCAGAAGCCATGAAGGATGAAAACAGGGTTCATATAATTGATTTTCAAATTGGTCAGGGGAGTCAGTGGATCAGTCTAATCCAGGCCTTTGCAGCAAGGCCTGGGGGGCCACCCCACATCCGCATTACAGGTATTGATGATTCCACATCAGCATATGCCCGTGGAGGAGGACTGAGTATAGTGGGAAAAAGGCTATCTAAGCTTGCTGAGTCATTTAAGGTGCCATTTGAGTTTCATGCTGCTGCCATGTCTGGCTGTGAGGTTCAGATAGAAAACCTTGGTGTTCGACGTGGGGAGGCTCTAGCAGTGAACTTTGCATTTGTACTTCACCACATGCCTGATGAGAGTGTCAGCACTCAGAATCACCGGGATCGGGTGCTGAGGCTAGTTAAAAGCATGTCTCCAAAGGTGGTCACCCTTGTTGAGCAGGAATCTAACACGAATACTGCTGCATTCTTCCCTCGGTTCATCGAGACACTAAACTATTATACTGCTATGTTTGAATCCATTGATGTGACCCTTCCAAGAGACCACAAGGAACGGATCAATGTGGAACAGCATTGCCTGGCAAGGGATGTTGTTAACATAATAGCATGCGAGGGAACTGAGAGGGTGGAAAGACACGAGCTTCTTGGGAAGTGGAGATCGCGATTCACAATGGCTGGGTTTACTCCATACCCATTAAGCACCTTGGTGAATGCCACCATCAAAACACTGCTAGAGAACTATTCTGATAGATATAGGCTTCAAGAAAGAGATGGGGCTCTTTATCTTGGCTGGATGAACAGAGATTTGGTGGCATCTTGTGCATGGAAGTGAAAACTGCATGCTGATTTCGCTCTCTTTAGGAAAGCGGGCAACTAGCTGAGGTAGAACCGCAAGGGTTCTAAGAGGAAGGCAGTGGTCTCAGCTGTGTACTTGGCTTCTGAAACTCTAAGTTACCCTCTCTTGTTTTTTTCTTTTTTTTTTGAATCAGTAGCTCAATGCTTTGAACTTTTTAGCTTTTCCTGGCCTTGGGAGAACCAAGTCTTGGTGCTTTGCGGTTAGAATATGTTCACTTTCTCAGAGCATTAGGTATTCTGATTCCGAAGGTTCACCCTCTGGATCTCTGGCCATTCTGGTTTCCTAATGAAATTGTGGAATTTTTTTCAATATGAATCAGTCTAAGAATAATTAAGCTATTTGCATTGCTCGAGTCTTGACTTCGAGTTCCTATCCTCAGTAACAACCTTAGAATCTGACGCTGCTGCTATCGAGCCAGCAATCAAAGAATCTACCTCTGTTACTGATTGGGAGATAGCCCCTATTGTCATGGATATAAAGCACCAGCTTCATAGCATGCTTAACATCACTGTTGCATCAGTATGAAGGAAGGCAAATCATGTTGCCAGATTAGATAGCTAAGGCTGTTAGAACCAGCTCTTCCTCCAAATTGGATTCATAACCCTCCCGACAGCCTAAGCAATTTGCTTGGATCTGATATTTACGTGGTATGAGAGGCGTTTGTCGAAAAAAACGGGAAAAAAAAAATAACACCTGCCGTCTACAGGCTTGAGGCACGCTTAGGATGAAATATTGGCTGCTCTGCGAAAACTATTAACAAGTTTACAGTTCGAAGATAAGCGCTTCTTGTAAGGACAGTGGTGACTGGCTGAACTAAAATGTAGTAATGTAAATGCTTCAGTGCCACAAACATGCCTGCTCGAGGCCATATAATAAGGCAGATACAGCACACCAAACTAGTTCCAGGAATTGTAAGAGTTTGGAACACCTTCTCTTTACCAAATTCAAATGGTTTTACATCTAATCAGCAAAACAACGGATGAAAGTTGCTGTTAACAAAACAAGTTGCATGCTAGATACTTGCTGCGAAACTCTACAGATTTTATGATAAATTAACCTATAGGAGTAATTTATACATCTGGAGGTCGTTTCCCTCCTCCCCGCTAAAAATCAATCTGTTTCAATTAGCTTTGGACAGGCTCTGAATTTAGTACGTTCTGTTCATTTGGATTACTCTCTGGACCTGGGGTAATATTATGGACACCACAAGCAGCACTGTTCTCTTTTGGCTCAATTCTTGACTCACCATCATGTTGCTCAGTCGATCTACCTGCTGATACAGGATTGGTATTAACAACAATATCAAGGTTAGCAGCACCACTTACTTTCGTGGCATTTGTGTTGCCAGTCTGCTGCTCACATGATTTACTTTCATGGCCTGAATTACTTTCTTTCCATTTATTTCTTGACTCGGAACTCAGTTTCTCCTCCAATTTGATGTTGGAATCTGAACTATTATACACAACCATTTCAAGGGAAATGGCATTGCTTTCTCCTGATTTTGTACCTAACTCGCCATTCTGGATGGTAGTTGTACAAGTGTTGAGACCAGTTGTGTTATGAGTAATAGTCCTAGAAGGAGGCATATCGTGATCATGTTGTCCCTCATAACTGGTTATAACCAATTTTGGGTCATGAGATGCCCTCTCTACATGTTTCTTTACTGGACATCCAGGACTTGAACACCTGTAGTAGCTCCTACATAATGTGATGAAAGAACAAAGTCAGCATGTACTCAAACAGCTTAGGTATTTTTGTCTCTACATGCAGACTAGCAACCAATTCAATATGCTACCAATATAAGGAGGCATCTCCTGACATATCTTCATAAACAGAGGGGAGAGATGTAAACTAAAAATGTATAAACCCAGGTCTAACCTTGTTGAGTTCGTTAAATTTGACAGTTACCTGGGATTTGGATTGCCTTTTACCAATTTCTGCCCATATTTACGCCATCGATACCCATCACTGACAATATCGACCTCACTTTTTGTTTGAATGACAAGACGTGGCTCACTAGTTGGTGTATCTACAGGAGTAGAGCTGTCATTACAGCTACTTTTCTTCCTATTTTGTTCATTTGAAACAAAAGAGTTAGCTCATGCTTGAAACAATAGAGTAAATTTATAGCCATTTATTAACTTACCGTCGTTTTGAGCGTTGATCATCATCTACATCAACCTCATCCCTTATCCTTTTTGGTTCTGATAGCACACGTTTCACATCCTCACTGGACGTAACAGAAGAGATCTGAGGGGTATTTGTTGACTCAATCGGATGAGGTTCATGACTTTCTGCATTTATCAATTAGCATTCAAATAAAAGAACACAATAATAAAATCTTCTGTTGGTTAAGAGCAAAACAAATGGACAAAATGGTGATTTTTTCTCTGATACCTTCAACACCAGTGAATAAAAGATGATCAGGTTTTTCTTCAACAACGGACAGGACGCAACCAACAGCTTGTGGGAGGTTATGTTGAGGTTTGGGATGCTCATGCTCACCAAGGTAAACAATATCAGCAAGCTTCCCATCATGTGAACATTCCAACTGCTTTTTCGCTTGACAACTTGGATGTGTACATTTGTAATAGCTCCGTATAAATTCATTTCCTTTAACAAATTTCTGCCCATATTTTCGCCAGTGATATCCATCCTCTGACACTTTTTCCCGCATGATAGGAGTCCTTCCTTCCTGACCAGATTGCAAGGAACGGAGATCACTGCCAGGGGTATGTGAGACCTTCCGCGGTGTTATAGAAGAAACACTTCCTTCTTTGTCTAACTCCGATATTCGCCCCCCACTATTCTCCAAAGATTTCCCAGGGGCATATGAAGCAGGGATTCCTTCTTGTTGTGAAGCACCTCCAACATCATGGGTCTGTGGTTTTGTGTCAGTACCATCATCTAGGCTCTGTCTTTTCTGCAACTCCTTGGGAGAAACTTCATCTGGAACTTCCTCTGAAGAAACCATCTTAATTTGGGAAGTTATAGAACAAACCAAAGAGATTAATTCAAGATGCCATTACTGCAATTAACCGCGGACTTCATTTTGGTGGTTGTTCATACCTGAAGAGGCATCAAAATAAAGTTAATAATAGCGAGAATTTGCAAATTGACAGTCGAGACCAACTAATTCAAAATTCAAACAAAAAATATTTTAAAGTTCTTCATAGTGATATGGGAAAATTAAGAAAATCTAAATATATAAAAGAAGGCTGGTAATCAAAATCATGTATGCTTGATTTAGAATTAAGGCATGATGTCGATACAGATTTTGTATCAGTATCAATCACTAGTAGAAATAAAAATAGCAAGCACTTTAACCATTGTTCTTCTAGTTGTTGTTTTATTTTGAGTGTTTTATCCCAACCGCGCGCACTGATGAACTCAAGTGTGCGCAGTTGGGATAAAAGGTAAAGCATACTCACATATTATACACAAATGGATGTGCATCGACATTTTATTTGTAAAATAACACTCCCATCTAACAAATCAACGATCTTGTGCAGAGATACGCCAACACTCCCTTTGCAGTAAACAAGCCAAATGATGCACATATTCAATCAACCAACAAGCAAGACAATTAATTCCTTTCACATATAACGTAATGGATTACAACGTTTCAAAGCTATACCCCACATCAAACAATTCGGAAACCATTTATTTTGCGGATACTCACACAGCATTTTCGAACATATAACCAATTTATAGTTCCTGTACTCTTCTTCCATGGTAAATAAATAATTCATGTAAATAAATAAATTCCAACAATAATTAATAAGAAAGACAAGAAAAAAAACATCTATATATCCCTTGATAAGTTGCCAAGAAAAATGATCCAAAATATGTGATTTAATCAGTTTCTTTTTCTCCAAAAATTAATTCTTTCAATTCTGATAATAGAATAAAAATCAAACTGACAGCCCACAGTAAAAATTTATAATTTTACCATGCTAAGACCAGCAGCAGTAGCTTTTGGCTCCAGAATTCAATTTCTTGCATTTTCCCAACAGTGGAAATTATAGCTGACAACTTAAAAGTATAAAGAATTAGCAATTAAAGAGTAAATTAATATTAATTAACAAAAAAAAAATCAATCAGTTCACAAATAATTCAAAAAAATATATATTTAAAAAATAGCCATAAATACAGTGATAATTAAAGTAAACCATCTATCTAGTACTTTAGCAATACAAATTACCTAAATTATAACCTTGTCTTCATTTTACTTTACGATGATGATGATCAGGTGGTCCCACTCCCACGCGAAACCATCGAATTTTGACTCCCAGCTCAATCAGGGTCGTAGATCATGCCGGAACCAACCGGCGACCACCAAGGTTTCGATGAAGGTTTTCTTTTTCGTGATGGGGTGAGACGGAGATAAGAATTTAGGAGAGTTTAAGGTTAGAAAACAAAGAAAAGTCTAATCCATAATAATCAGACTGACTGATTACTAGAGAGAGAGAGACAGAAGGCCATACAAGCATGCGTAGTAGAGAACAGCAAGGGAGAATGATTCTGTGTTACTCGACAGAAAAAGGAATCTGTACTCTTGTTCGTGTCTATTTAAGTTGCCATTGGTTGATTTTATATGTTTTTTTTTTTTTCAATAAATCCTTTTTTTTTAGTACATGTAAACTTCATTCTTACCCTTATACATCATTAAACTTGCATTTCCATCCTTATATTTTATTTTATTTTTCAATATTAACTTTATGGTTCTTAAGGAGTTTTCATATCATCATTCACATATAGTTATGGAATTAGACGTGGGTTTGTGCTGTGAGTCTGTATTAATTATTTTTCATAAGAAGAGATATTTAAGATGCAACAATGCATTTAAAAACACTGTTTTTTTTTTCATTAAGAGTCATCACATCAAATGTGCAGGCGCCTTCCATACATTAAATATGCAGGCACCTTCCATACACCGTATTTTTAAGATGCAACAACATATTCAAAAACACCGTATTTTTTTTCCATTAAGAGACACCACATATGAAATGTGCAGGCGCTTTCCATACACCAAAACCTTTTTTTTTTTTTTTTCCAATAACAGAAAAACTTGAGTGAAAAGACCAAAAGGGCCTCAGATGCATGGTTTATTTTTTTATTTAAAGGATAAACTTGTCATTTTATTGTATTTAAAAAAACTAAAAGCATAATACCCATGTGTGATAGTTTAATTTTTTTTTATTTAGAGAGTAATTAGATCATTTTACTATGCTTGAAAAACTAGAAAAGACACTTATATCCCCAGTCAATTCTTTGATGATTAATGGGCCTTGAGAAAACACCAAAATATCTCTAAAACCAAAGCATTTGATTGTTCTTGGAAGAGCAAAATGATAATTATACTGTAGCGGTGAATAATAAAATATGTTAATGGCCATAATGAATTTGTTTTTCGTTTTAGATTTTTTTTGTTATATGGTGAAAACTTGTTTTTCATGTTTATTTGTACTTTTTATTAATTATTTTGGTTATATTTTCTTCTTTCATCCTTTGAAAATACTTAAAAACCTAAAAATTAAAAATATGTACTCATTGTTAGATTTTGTTATTTATTGTTAGATAATGAAGAATAATGTTGAACTTTTTGAATATCTTAAAGCATAAAAAAAAACTAAAAAAGGTTAGTAAAACACTATTGCTCAAGACACATATTAGTGAGGATTTGAATACTGAAATAATCATTTTGTTATTCTCAAACAAAATCCATTAACTTGCTTTAGGAGTAATATGGTTTTTTCCTCATAGTTCATTGATCATTATCAAATTGATCGGGGAAAAATTAATCTTTTTATTTTTTGCATAGTAAAATGACTTATTTATCCTTAAAAGTAAAAAAAAATAAAACTTCTCTTTAGAGACTTTTTAGTCTTTTATTATTCTAAGTATAGTAAAATTATTTAATTACCCTTGAGATCACTAAATTATTAAACTTACATAGCTTGTTCATCTTTTTATTATGTTTTTGTTTTTTTTTCCTTGTTATAATCATTAACAAAAAATTAAAAGGTCTTAGTAAATTACTATAGCATGTGAGGAGAATCAATGTAGAATGAAGCAGTGTAATGATGAT
Organism: Populus trichocarpa; assembly: GCF_000002775.5. Lineage (NCBI taxonomy): Eukaryota > Viridiplantae > Streptophyta > Magnoliopsida > Malpighiales > Salicaceae > Populus > Populus trichocarpa. Next base: position 11,861,174 of record NC_037298.2, on the reverse strand, counting down.
TTTGTCTTTTATTGCTATTAACAATTGCCTTGACATTAGGGGCAAAATCGTATTTTTCATGGGATTCAAATGTCATTTGAGAATTGATCTAGGACAAAGTTGTCGTTCAACTTTATAATGTATAGTAAGATACTCTTTTGCCTTTGAAATCTGAAAAAGAAATTGGTCTTCTGTTAAGGGTTTTGTTTTTGTTCTTTTGTAAAATAACATTTATACCTTTGGGTACTCAGAAAAAATGGCCTTGTAGAGAGGGATTTATTTATCTTTGTATTATTTTTGTTCAGCAAAATTACATGGTTAACCTTTGATTTTTCAGATTTAAAGAATGGCTTCTAAGGACGTTTTTATCTTTGCGCCATGGCTTTTTTTTTTTTTTGTAATAATGGTATGCCCTTGGATTTTTTTTTTTGTAATTGGTCTTATTAAAATATTAATAAATTGGTAAAACATGTTGACGCGTGCCATTTAGCACATCAGAGTCTTCTGCGCTATTTCGAAGGCGTGTGTGGACAATTATGGTGGCAAAAAAAAAATGATTGTCGTCTCATCCAATGCGCAAGGATGTGATGCAGTAGTTAGAGTGGAGTGGCGTGTTCACTAAGGAGGGTGGTGGTTCAACGACGATGGAGTTTTTTTCTCCTACCCTTCATTTCTCTATCTTGGGTCTTGGTTTTCGTGCCAGGCCTTGAAACATTTTGTTTTGTCCTTCATTTTGTTTTTTTTTGTTTGGTCCTCATTCTTTTGATTTTTATTTGCTTTCATTTTGATGTTTCTTGAAGTTTATTTTTTTTAATTTCATCTCTCTCCGCGTTTAATTTAATTTGTTTTTTTGTTTACAATCTGGTCCTCATTTTTTTATTGATGTTTTTTTTCATCATTGCATTTATTTTAATTTTTTGATTTTGTCATTTAGAATTTTAATTCATTTTTTTTTCAAATTTTAGTCCTCATTTTTTTCATTACTCTTTTTCTATCCTTTTCTTCATTTATTTTATTTTCAATTTAGTCCTTGATTAGTTTCTTTCAATTATTTTTGGTGCAAGATTTGGTCATCATTGTTTATTTTTTTTTATTTTTTTTATAATTAAGGAATTTTCTTTGTGATTATTTATGTATTTTATAGGGTTGTTATATTCTCATGACCCAATTCACTAGTTTCAATGATCTACCTGGTTTGAGTTCGGTATTTTTTAAAATTCACTTGCCACATGGATAAAGTTTTGTCCATAAAATTCCAACCCCTATGCAGTTGTCTAGTCCTTCTAGACTCAACAATTCTTTACTTGTTTGTTCGTGTTTGCCTACAACTATGTGTTTTCTTCATCCTAAAAGGTTTCCACACTTAAACTTTTTACAAGCAAACACAATTAACACAAGCAAAGTAAAGTACACAATAAGATTTATAGGAACTTTTTTTCAACCTCTTATTAACTCTTAAAAAAAGAATATACATAAATTCATATATGTATGCCATGCACAAAACTTTCATCAAGCTTGCATGCTACATGACAAAGGCTCTTAACCCTATTTATAAACAATTTTGTGGAAGTTACAAAACAAAGTTGTCACCCCTATTTTTCAGAACATAATGGAGCAGTTTCTCCCCTATGTTTTTTATGAACTTAGTAGCCTCATTCCAATAAGTGTTGGGCAGTCTCCCTCATCGTCCTGTAAACTTAATGACCTTGTAGAGCATCTTCAGTCATGCTTAATGTTTGATGACCTATAACCCATGATCTGGACAATCTTTCTCTTAACTAGTCATGCTTGAAAACTACCAAAACTTCTCACAACTCTACTACCACTTTTCCCATAAAATAAATGTCTAACTACCCAGCCCTTTACTGCTAGTTATGTTGTGTTTCATGCATGACTTGGACTGTCCAACATCCAAGTCCCAGCTTGCATCAACCAATGCTACTGATTTTTATCGATGTTGGTAATTTCATTGACGCTATCGATTTTAACACTATACAATCAGCTACCACTGTCATTGTGTCTTTCCAACAGTGTTTTTGTTAATGTACCCCTGGCAAATTTAACCATGTAACAAACCTCTCCAACCAAAAGAACTTGATTTCCTCATCGAAACAAACCTGAAATACATCTCACTAAATGTGTCCATTGTCATAGTTTTGTGCCACATATATAAAGCCTCTCGATTTTGCCTATATTCAACCAGAACTCAATCCATCAAATCCATAATAATAAAGACATCGACAATCCCATCGTCAATGTTTTTCCAAGTCAAAGATGTAACTATATTATTCTGAGGTCCTCCTTTCTAAACAGAGTCAAACTAGATGCTTTGAGACCATCCCAAAATTGTTAAGACCAATCCCATCAATCTCATTTTGACAAAGCTAAAGTTGTAACACCATATTGTTACATGATGCCATGTCTACCAAAAGTCATATGCAACTCTCCCAATTCACACACAAATAATACTCATCTTCTTGGCAATCCCACATGCCAAATCATTCACTCACAAGTCTATTTTGCAAAGTTGGACACTCTTATAGCATCCCTTAAAGATACCATCATTTTCTTCACAACCACATAGAGTTTTAAACACTCACAATAAACCCCTTTAAGTTTACTACCTAACTCTCCAGTCCCCACATGAAACCTATAAGTATAGAAATGAGCAACTCAATTTTAGTGATCAACATCATCTTGTGTTGAAGTCCTTTCAGAAAGTCATAAACCTGCACATGCATACATACAAAATAACATTCCATCATGAAACCCGTCTGACCTAGTCTTCCATCCACTGTTGTACCCAAGACACTTTATCACAAGACACAAAGTTTTATTAACACAATAACTCTAATGTCCTAACCTTTGTCATATGTTTCAACCACTAAAAATCCGGAATTTATTAACCCAAAAAAGACATTAATACTATTTTCTTCACCAAGGTATATCCATTCATCAAGATGTACAAAACTCTATTTCTGCCTTACCAAAGGTAGTATGACCAAGCTACATTCTCGTCAATTAGGCTAACTTTTCCCATGAATGAATTTTTGATAAAAATCAAGAAATTCCACCACTTTCTTGTTGGCCTTGACATTGATTTTTTCTTTGTTTTGTTAATGTTTTTATCCTTTTAATTTAACTCTCAAATTGAAGATTTGTTGTTTCCCTTTAATTTATTTTTTATTTTGATTTTAACCCTTTTTATTTTAATCGCTATTTTTTTATTTTTAGATTTTTTGTTTATTTTTTTTTATTTCATCCTTCAACATTTAATTTCTTAGGAATTGGGTTTCATGATTTTTCATGTATAACTTTTGGTTTGATGACCCAGGTCATGAATTTGAAAAGTTAATTGGAGTTGACATCTTTTTTTTCTTATTTTCTTTTCGAATATCATCATTTGATATTGTTTTTTTCTTAAAAAAAATACTTTGTAGTTTTCTTCAAAAAATTTTTTCTATCAACTTATCATGTTCTCATAACTTAGGATGCATGATAGACATGTAATCTAGACATATCTCATGTTCAGGTCACGGGTTTCAGGAGTTAGCCTAGCTTTGCACAAGACAATATGTTTTTTTTTTTAAATTGTTTATTGTTGTTGCCGCCTCATTTTTTTCCATCATATTATTAAATTAATTAAGATTTAACCTGGTCATCAAGCTTCTCTCATTTCTTTAAGAACATAATCATCTACTAATTTTTTTTAGCTTAAAATTGTTTATGATCTGACCTGAAGTATTGCGCGGGGCACCAATCTAGTAACTGCTAAAGCTTGAATTTGCTTAAAAATAACAATATATTTGTACCATATTCTTTCTATAATTTTATCATAGTAGAATCATAAAAAAAAATCACTTTCAATTAAATTAAACTTTATACTTCTATATTGTTGAAAACTAAGGGTAGTATTGAAAACTCTTAAATCACAAGAGTCAAAGCATGAGGTCGATGAAACTAGAAGGGCCAAAATGAACTTTACCCTTTTCATTTGGCCGCTGGATATCAAGAACTTGACATGCGTGCCCCCCCTTGAAGGCGACGATCGGACATGTCCTTTATTTAATGAGGAATTCATCATAACCGTTGGATCGCGGACTTTTCAACTCTCTTCAACACCACCAACCAAAGACACACACAGAAATCATTATCACGCGCGCTTAAATTCTCCCGCACCCTTTCTCCTTCGATTCTCGAAAGCAGAAGGAACCCAACCCTAACCATTTCCCAAATTCGATTACAGAAATCTAAACCTAATTCATTATAAATCCACCATGCTGCTCTCTCCAGGGCACTCACCACGCCACCTTTCATCTCCGTCGCCATCTTCAAATCCCGAAAGGACCCTTCAAATCTCCTACAATGTCTCTTCAATCAACAACACCCCGATATATCCTAGAAAACGATCCACAGTTCTCGACGAGGACAGTTATGTGGCCGCTATCGAGAAAATCATCGAGCGCGACTTCTTCCCTGATATCTCGAAGCTCCGTGACCGTTTTGATTGGCTGGAAGCTATGAAAACGGGGGACCCGATCCAAATTCGAGATGCCCAGTTGAAGATTATGGAGCGCCGTGGCAAGATGGTAAAAAATATCCACTCCGATGGCAGCAATCGGGCTAGAAATCAAACCCAAACTCAAACCCCAGGTTCTGCTTTTATTGGTAATTTCACTCAATTTGATGAGTTTGATAGCCGAATGCAAACACCTAGCGTTGTTATGGATAGGGGATTATCTAGTAATGCAGAGTCTAGTGAGAATGAGAATGAAAATGAAAATGCTGTTGATGAGAATTTGGGTTTAGATGATTTTTTTAGGAGATATACGAGTGAGGATAATGACAGTTTTTCGAAGATATTAGAGAAAGGGAATAGGAAAAGGAAAGAGAGATATGGGCACTTCTTAGAAGGTGAAAAGAAGGATGTTAAATTGATTGGGGATGCAAAGAGGGATAGGATTACGGATGGTTTTGGAACCTCCGATCAGCCTCCGAGCACATTGGAGGGGTGGAAGTACACGGCGAAGAATTTGCTAATGTATCATCCGGCAGATAGGGGTGAGGCTCCATTGACCGAGGAGGAACGGGCTGTGAGATTGAAGGGTTTGACTAGAGAAATTAACATGTCTAATACACGTTTTCATGGTAAAATGTTGGATACTAGGCCAAAAGATGATGGTGTTGTTGAGGTGATTTATACTCCAGTAGTTGGGGCTACTCCACTTCCCATGTATGGTAGAGATGGGGATAAGGCGAAGAAGTATGATTTGGAGGATTTAAGGAGGATGCCAGAGAGGCTTTATGTGGAAACAGGGAAGAAGGCAGATGATGGGTATAGTTTTGTTAGGACACCCTCACCAGCTCCTGGAGTTGACGAGTCGCCATTTATTACTTGGGGTGAGATTGAAGGGACACCATTGAGGTTGGAACCTGAAGATACTCCTATTGATATTGGCGGCGGTGGCAATGGGCTGCATTTTAAAATTCCCAATCCACCTGCACGGGATGTGAAGGCCCATTCATTATTGAGGAAGGCTGCACGGAGGTTGAGGGAGAAGTCAAAGATGTTTCGAAAACCACCTTTGCCCTCTCCAAGTAGAGGGGGGAGTGCTAGTCCAAGTGCACGGACACTTTCTCCTGCTGCGCAGAAGTTTGTGAGGAAGGCAATTTCTAGGTCTTTGTCATCTGTAGATGAAACCCTCCGTGCCAGTTATAGAGGGGCAAGCCCTGGAGTTGGTACTCCTAAGAGTGGAAGGAGTATCTCGAGGTTTGGAAGAGATGGGAGCATGGGTTCCAGGTCACCTTCTGTAAGGGAGAATTCTAATCCTCCTTGGTAAACTGTAATATTTTTGTTAATGCTCTAAGCTGGCAAGCATTTGTTTAGTGGCATAATTTATTAGCTCTTATGATACCTTATGTTTTTGAGGAAACATGTACCATTGTCTTTGTGAGGAAACATGCACCATTGCCGCTGTTTTCCTTTTTCCTCTGTTTATATATGACTTGCGAGCTTAATGAAAAGAAGGAAATTATGATGTCTCATGTTGCAAATTAGTATTCAATCCTTCTAGTATTCATGTTGCAAGTTCTTTGTGTGCGTGGTTTGGAGGAAACATGTCTAGTATTCAAGTTTGCTGTGTTTGTAATACCGTCAGACATTTTCAATTCTCAGTTTTGGTGTGCTGAATAAGTTTGAGGATAGCAGAAAACAAAGAATTATTTGATGTGCAATTAAGATTTCTTGAAGACACCTAACTGGATTCACATTTTGGATCAACTTATTATTCTAGTTATTTTGTTATTTGATAGAGGCCAATACATCACATTTTCAAGTTTACGTTTCACTCATTAGAGTTTTAGTACTTACCAAACATAGTTGTGCAGATGATAAATTTAGAAATCGACTCCACCGTCAATCCACTGCAGTGCTTAATGTTTACAAACTAATAAAATTCTTAGGAGCCTGTCTTTGTGCGCCATCATTGAAATGTTAATATTTCGATTGGCATTACTTATTCTAGTGGGATCCGGAGGCAATGCACTTTCCTGGTGACCAAGGGCTAGTCATTTGTCATGTTCAGGTTCAGTTCAGACAACATGCTGCTGTCAATCTAAGCAGCATCGCCATGATGCTGTCCTTCTTCCAGAAAGTTTAGATTTTGTTGGACAAGCAAACATCAAGTAGCTGAGAGGGATAGTGAGATTTAATGTTTCGGTTCCAGGGCAATGGGCAAGCACGGGTAACCCATGAAGGAAGGGTAATGAACATGTTTGGTTCCATGTTCCAGCCCCGTTGCTTTTTACTGATAGGAAAACAAAGCTCAAAGAGGTCTAGAGTCATGGATGTAAAATAAATCACAACACGGATGTCATATGTGCCATCGGTTTAATTTGCTTTACCGCTGGATAGCTAGCATTGCCAGCTCTCTGTTGCCAGAAAATCGGCCAATAATTAATGATTTTGATCTCTTTTTTTTCCCCTGCGAGAGGCGTGGCACCTCTCAAAAATTCCAGCATGGATGTATGAAAATTTACTTGTTTTATTTAAAATTATTGTTTTTATATTTTTAAATTTATTGATATAAAAAATAATTTTAAAATAAATATTATTTTGATGTATTTTGAAATAAAAATTATTTTAAAAAATAACAGTAAAAAACCTTGATATTTTAAACTTATTTTCAGTAATCACTCCATTTTCATCAATTTTTACTTGCAATTATTCTGTAAAGAGGCAAAAAGAGAGGTTAATGTCTTGCTAATAACAACATTAATAATATTATTATTTTGTGGTTTCATTTACGTGGCCAATTTGCTATGTAAAACGTGAAGTCGTGAACTCTTGCTCATGTCAATAAGTAGTCATGGTTCGGCGTCGTTGAAAAATCGAAACAAGAGTTAAGAACGACGTCGTTGACAAGAAAAACTGATACCCCGCGTAAACCTTTTTGCGAGTATAAATATCTGAAGCATCTTCTCGGCCTCTCCCCTCCTCCCTCCGTGTTTGATTCCTGTCACGACGAACTCAAGCAAGGTACTCTATCTAATCTCGCTCACTTAGTCACCGACCCTCTAACTCGCATTCCATGTATTATCATCAGCAGCAGCAGAAGCGCCTGCTCAATTCAATCTCATGCATGTTCTTTTATTTTTGCTGTTTCCACCCAAACCTTAATTTGATTTAATGATTATTAATTAATTAATTGGCTTGGTCTTTGAAGATGCCGGCGGCAAGAAGCAATACATCTGATAGAGACGATGAACCTTTCGTGGAGGTTGATCCGACCGGTCGGTTCGGACGGTACAATGATTTGCTAGGTGCAGGTGCAGTGAAGAAGGTATACAGGGCATTCGACCAACACGAAGGGATTGAGGTGGCTTGGAATCAGGTGCGGTTAAGAAATTTTATAGAGGATCCTGTGCTCATCAATCGGCTTCACTCCGAGGTTCAGTTACTCAGAACATTGAAGAACAAGTACATCATTGTTTGTTATAGTGTTTGGTTGGATGAAGAGGATACCTCCCTCAATTTTATTACTGAGGTTTGTACTTCTGGGAACTTGAGGGATTACAGGAAGAAACATCGCCATGTGTCTTTGAAAGCTTTGAAGAAGTGGTCTAAGCAAGTTCTTGAGGGGCTGGAATTTCTTCATACGCATGATCCTTGTGTCATTCATAGAGATTTGAATTGCAGTAACATATTCGTCAATGGAAACAGTGGTCAGGTATTTAATTTCTTTTTAAATTGTGTTTCGGATTCTTTTCGTTGAGGTTGTTGAGTTTTTGCTATATCTTATCTGTGCAAGTTAATTAGATGTGTGCAAGCTAGGCCTTTTAAGACTAGTATAAATTCTGCGTATCAGGTGAAAATTGGGGATCTGGGGTTTGCAACAATAGTGGGGAAAAGCCATACTGCACATTCGATACTAGGCACCCCAGAGTTTATGGCACCGGAACTCTATGAAGAAGATTACACTGAAATGGTGGACATTTACTCTTTCGGAATGTGTTTGCTTGAAATGGTGACGATGGAGATACCATACAGTGAATGTGATAATGTTGCCAAGATATACAAGAAGGTTACCTCTGGAGTAAAGCCTCAAGCTTTGAACAAGGTGGCTGATCCTGAAGTCAAGGCTTTTATATTGAAGTGTATAGCTGAGCCAAGAGCAAGACCTTCAGCTTCCGATCTTCTCAAGGACACCTTCTTTTCTGAGGTCAATGACGATGAAACTGTACCAGCCACCGCTTGATGACATTTCAGATGAACCATGTGCCTTCAGTTAGCCATTAACTCCCGTCTAATCATGGGTTTCGGCCGAAGGTGAAGCTTCAAACAATCTGTATCTATCTCTCCATTTTCTTCTTGATGTTTCATGTAGCCAAGCAGTTCCAGGTTGAATTGAAAGCAACAATTGTAGTGGTTTCCGTTTAGATGGGTTAAACCATTCTGGTAACTGGCTTTCAATGTAAATCTGCTGTGCTAACTACGTACCAAGAATGATTTGCAGTCAATTTTCATATTTTTCTATCCCGAGAACACTGTACTATCTGCAGTCTGCAGAATAATGTCTGACCAAATAAATCCATTCAACCTGTCGTCAGTGGCAAGTATTTGAGCACTGCAATCTAACAGAACAACGAAACCAATTCTTAAAATCTTGCCAATCTGCTTATGGGTTTGAAGGATGAATGGCTGGAAAATGTTATCCGCTGCTCATTGAAAAGCAATGAAGGGGAGAGCTCTCACTATTGAGGTAAAAAGACTCCCAAGCATAGTTGCTTAATTGACTTTGATATTAAGCCATGGTAGTGTAAATCATCGACAATCTAAACTAAAAGAGGACGACGACCTTTACGCATGTAAAACAAAATGAAGAATTCATGGCTTGATATATACTTAAGGATCCGAGCTGCACGAGGAGCTTGTTTCAACAAGAAGCAACCGGTGCATAAACCGAAATGATCATACAGTCGTTCTCTTCAGTGTGTACGCGCGCACAGGCACTTTCTCTACGAGTATGTCCATGGGTATTTGCAATATTATTAGCCTTCAGTTAAAAACTATACTAGTGGGTTCTTGGTGTGTATAATTGACCTTGTCAAATCGTAGAAAAAATAACTTTGGGGATTGAGATTGACCGGAGGAGAGCAGGCAAGCAGAACCCCTCAACCCAAAGCACCCGAATTTTCAGAAGCCGTGCCGTCTTGGGAGTTGGCATAGAATGGTATGAAGAAGTAAACAAAACAAACTTCTTCCGCACTTCATCTCTCCTTTTGACCAGAGTTTATTCACTTCATCAATTCCCCCTTTTCTACTTCCCAACACGCTCTTCACCCTTCTCATTTCTCCACACTCCCTTATATATATAACTAAACATGAAAAATATTAGTATTATGAAGAATTTTTTTGGTAGTATTATTGAATCCAGTCAAGCAGTTTAATTTTAAAACATGTCATTCTAGCTTCATGCCTAGCTTGAGTTTCGAATTAAATTGTATGGGAGCTGATTCAAAGTGAATTATTTAATTTAATAGGTCCAAAGACAACTTGGATGACTGTTAAAAATATGATATAGTTTTTTTAAAAAAACTTTAAGATAATTTTTTTTTATTGAGACGATACCAGATTAGATCGACTTTGGTTACCTTGTGATCTGTGTTATAAACTTAAATAAGTTTAATAACTTTGTTGTTTTTGTAAATTATTTTTGTTTAATTTTATGATAACATTATATGCCTTTAAAATCGAGCATCAATCCTAAATAAATATTTATTTGAGATCGTGATAACCCTATAAAAAGTAGAAAAAAATAAACCATGAATTCCATTTCTCAACTAATCTTATATTGAATAAGAGTGAAATAAAAAAAACAATTAGAAAAATTAAAAGATCAGAAACTAAAAAAAACATATCAGGTTTGATAGCTAACCCATTAAACCCGTGAATTGGGTAACCGAGTCAACATGTCAAACTCACAAACCGGGTAATGGACTCCATCGGGTTTAATAGCTTGTTTTGTTTTTTTACATTATTGTTTATTTAACTATATAATAACAAAAATAAACGATAGCAAAATTGAGCGTCAAATCAATACTGAGATTTTTTTTAAAACTAGTCTAATATCAAATGATGAAATAAAAAAAATGAATTTATAAAAAGAAAAAGAAAATAAAAGTTAAACTCGCCTTACCCGTCAATAGGTCCATATACTTTCTAAAATTTAATAATATGTTTTTTTTAAAACTATTTTTTTAACTATATGATAAAAAGAAAAATAAACAATCATATAACCAAACTTAATTAGAAAAAAAAAATACTCCGCTAAACTCGCAAACCGAGGCAACCAGGGTTACCTTGCCAAACTCATAAGCCGGGTCATTGACTCCACAAAGTTTATTAATCTAGTTTTTTTAAAATCATTTTTATTTAACTAATATTTTTTAAAATAAATCATACTGCGATGCTGAGATATTTTTCTAATACCAACTAGATACTTAAATATTTTTTTGATACTGCAAAAGCCATATAATAAAAAAATTAAAATAAATTATCAACTCTAAACCCTATAAACATATCATATAAAAATTAAATTAGAAAAAAAACAATAAAAAAAAAAGTCAAAATAAAAAATAATAATAATGTTGATTAATATTATAATCAACAGTGCTAATAAGTATGAGAAAACAGTGTTTTCCCGCATCTTTTAGTTTTATTTATAATATATATTCTACAACAACGTCAGAATATTGTTGTATTCTACAACAGCATCATAATATGGTTGAGCTTAATTACATCCATAAATATGATTCACCATCAAGCTTCCATTTCTTTTTCTTGGCCCACCAAAGGACTTTTATTGCCATTAATATTAAACAAAACATGCGTGAAGATGATTAAATTAAGCCATAATTATTGATCGAAGCCAAGATGAAAGATGGAGAGTTGATGGGATCTTAGTTAAACACAAAAACTTGCCAAGCAAGCATACATAAAAGATTGGTTGCTCTTCCATAATCTACTGGCCGATGCTGAGGAGTACTGGAATTCAACTTCTCGGCATTCGAGGAACGTTGTTGAAGCCTTAAACTTTGGATTTTGAGTTGTTCACTCGTGTGCATTTGACTTTTGACTAGAATGGAAATACAAAAATAATGCTCGAGTGTACTGTGGACACACAGATCAAACCACCTCTTTTTACTCTTTCATTCTATCCCAATATTCTCACTGATTTCTGGATTCTAGAAGCTCGTATTCTACTTTTTTCTTCGATTATTGAGACGGGTTTCAAGCATTTATGGGCATTGAAGGAGAGGGTTAAAAATGAGAAGCGTGTATGCTTGTGCTAGCATTAACATTAGCCCAGATTGATTTCTGTAGTTTGCGCCATCAGTAATATTAAGCTTTGAAATCATTTTCATGAGCTATGCCAATGGAAACTGCAAGCCCCAAAGATAGTTCATCAGCCTCAAGTCCTTTCTCTTCACCTAGCGTGACCGCCCTCTTAAAGATTAAGATCATTTCATGGTAAGAAATGCTAGACCTTGGGTTTTAATTTGTGGTAGCAACATGATTAGTCATCCGATGTCTTTGAAAGGCTGATAAATCTTTGATCTTGTTTCAGGAGTCAAGAGACTGGTTTGCCTGTTTCTGTTCGAGTTCGAGTTGGTGAGAGAACATTCCACCTTCACAGGGTAAGATGGATGTGATTCTTTTACTCCATATAAAGGCTAGCTCCTCCGTGTCTGTGGAGGCTAATTTACTGATACAGACAAATAAAGGCCAGAGAGTTCTATTTTCTGAGCCAGTTATGATTTTAAAGGCTTCTAATGGTGCTAACAAAAGGTTGGAAATATTTAAAACCACTTGTGTAACAACTTTCGTCCATTGAAAGCAGGCCTGCCTGCTCTCTTTGGAATATGTAAGACAAAATGCCTTGATTTGTGACGACGAACATAATAATTAGAGATTTTCAGAGTAACTTCTGGTCTAGTAAGCATACCCCTGAGTTTCATTCTTTCTGGTATTTGCAGAACCCCTTATTTTCAAAGAGTGGATACTTCAAGAGACGATTGATCGAAACAACTCAGCTTGAGCTGCCACAGAGTTTCCCTGGAGGACCAGAAACCTTTGAGATGATTGCTTTATTCATGTATGGCTCTTCCACGTTGATTGACCCTTTTAATGTAGCAGCCCTGCGATGTGCAGCAGAGTTCCTTGAAATGACAGAAGAATTCTGCTCTGGCAATCTTTGTGAGCGTTTTGATCTCTATTTAAACCAAGTCGTCTTACAAAATTGGGATGATACCTTGATCGTTCTCCAAAGGTGCCAAACATTTATTCCATGGTCTGAAGAGCTGCTGATTGTTAGCCGCTGCATCGAATCCCTAGCCTTCATGGCTTGCATGGAGATTCTTGACCCTGAGAGGAGAAGAGACAGACCAGTTGTTACACTGGAGGCATTGGCTGGTCAAGCTTGGAGCTGTGAAGCCGCCAATGAGATACTGAGCCAGGAGCTTTGGATCAAAGACCTCATTGCTCTACCATTTGGATTCTTCAAAAGGATAATAGGATCCTTGAGGAGGCAAGGAATGAAAGAAAAATATGTGAGCCCCATCGTTGTCTTCTATGCAAACAAATGGGTACTCTCTAAGAAGACGATACAATACTGGGAGAGCTCTGGTGAGAGAACTAGCGATGCCAACGCAAATGATAAAGTTTCAACGATACTACAAGGCGTACTTGATTTACTGCCAATGAGAGAGAAGGCCAGTAGAGTGATTCCTGTTGGATTTTACTTTGCTTTGCTTTCCAGATCCATTGGCATTGGTTTGAGAAATGACAGCAAGGTAAAGTTGCAAGATCAGATTGCATCTCTTTTACACTTTGCGCAAGTGGAAGATTTACTCATTCCAAGCAGCAGAGTCGACTCGGATTGTTCCAGCATGGAGTTAGCTACGATGGAGAGCATATTTTCAACAAATGTATCGTTGAACATGGACACAAACAATGCTCCTTCAGCTAGTAACTCAACTGTAGCAGAACTATGGGATACATTTCTCTCCCATATAGCTTCTGATCCCAAAATGAGGCCTAAAAGATTCATGGAACTCATTGAAACTGTACCAATATCTTGCAGACAGAGCCATGATCAACTGTACAGAGCAATGAACACTTTCCTGCAGGTAAGTCTTTCACAAACTTCATCATGCCTCGAATGAAAGCTAAATGCAAGTATCAATTAATTACCATTGTTCACAAAGCCAGGATTCAATTAATTACACACTTATGTTAGTGTCTTCTTTACTTCTCCAGACACACCTAGACATATCCCAAGAAGAAAAGGGGGCAGTTTGCAAGTACCTCAACTGCCAAAAACTGTCACAGTGGGCATGCATTGACGCAGTTCAAAATGAGATGATGCCATTACGTTTGATTGTCCAGGCTCTTTTTGTACAACAACTGAATACGCACCAAGCGTTCAAAGAATGCTCGGACTCGTTTAGGTATGCACAAAGTGGAGAGTTCTCTGGGAGTCTTCCAAGCTCAAGATGCCCGAACACCAAAAGCCAATATCTAGCAGACAGCCCATATATGGATGGAGCAGAGCCAGGTAGTAGAACATTGAGTTTCTTGCTACAAAAAGACATTGCAGTACAACGATGTGAGTTCTCTAGAAAAGAATACGAGTCCACAAGCTTTAGAATTCAGAACCTTGAACAAGAGCTGTTTTCCTTGAAGAAGAGCCTTCAATTGCAAAAAACTTCGAAGAGAACAGAAACACTGCCAACCAAGCCACAGAGCACAAAACCGTATGGCTTGCAAAGCAGATCACTAAGCAAGAATAGGAACCCACTTGGGCATGTTACAGGTTGCGTTGGTTCTGTGAATTTCGCTTCACAAAGAAAATATGCTTGCAAGCTACTGAAGATCTTTCGCCGGATTACCTTGTTTGGAAGTAGAAAATCCAACAGAAAGCCAGGCGTCTCCAGCCTCTGGGGCAAACCGATGTAGCAAAATAAAGATAGCTTGAGATGTATGAGAACCAAGACGAGTAATGAAGAAGAGTCTATTGCAAACAAATTCCATATAACCAAGAAGAAAAAAGCTGGATTGTGAGAGTGAATGAAGCACTTCTGTTTAAAAAGCCATCCTAGAAAGAAACTTAAAATTTGTGTGGGGGTCATGCGTAGAGTTACGTTGTAGAGTTTTTCTGGAGGTTTCGCCACCCCAAGCCAGCGCTAGAATTGCCGATTGTATTATTCAACAATTTGAATGGTCTTTGGAGTGGTTTAAAAAACGAGTCTGAACAGCTAATTAATTACAGAACTTAAGTTCGCAGCAGCTTAATTGTTGAAAACCATCTGTAGCAAGAGATGATAAAAAAATATATTGAGGCATCTCAAGCAAAACTAATAAAGAACGAGGAAAAAGGAAGACTATGGTGGATATGATTAAAAAGGGGGGAAATCAAAATCCGTAGCTCTTCTGATGATTTGTCTTCCAAAGTCCAAAAAAAGCCTGCATATCATCTTCCTCACACCTAATTAAACCACTCAGATGCTTCCATGAACTTTCCCAACCCAGATAAAGGAACTGTTAGAAGAAAGGTGCAGCACATCTCTTCTCAAAGAGTCATTATACCACCTGAGCCTATGTATACAAATAACAGAACTATAACTACAGCATCCAAACAAAGAGTAAGATGCACTGCACCTCCTCTATCCAATAATTACTGCCACTTAATTCATAAAGGCATTAAAAACTTAAGAGAGGAATACAGTACTTGTTAATTGATATTTTGCATCAAAAGCTGAAGTTTTAACTGTGGAAGCAGTGAGAAACAATACAACCACGTTCTCTAACATAGCCTAAACACAACAACGATAACAGTGCAAGTTTTCTTCTACAACTACTGATCGTCCCCCATTTTTGGAACACTGGTGGTGTTAGTTTTGAGCTGCCTATCAGAATAAAATCAGCATTTTACTCTTCATGACACGGCAAGGAAATGCAAGGAAAAAATCAAAATGTTTCGGTTGAAGATATAATGAACACTATGTAGTGAATAGCAAGCATATCAAGAGTACCCTAACAGAAGAATTAACAAGACAATGCCTTCATTTTATGCTTCAACACTTTTATCACCCTGCTTTGCAACATCCTCAACAGTTTCAATAGTTGCTGGAACATCCTCTATTGCAGCTTTGGCATTTGGTTGATCACACTTGTTCACAGGAAGCTGTGAATCTTTTGCCTCTTCAATTGCATCAGGGAGATTTGAGTCATTAGCTTCTTTAGTTGCAACAGGGAGCTGGGAGTCATTCATCTCTGCAGTTGTATTTGGGGTCTGTGAGTCATTTACTTCTTGGGTTGCATCAGGAATCTACGAGTCTTTGAGCCCTTCATTTGTGACAGGAAGCTGTGAATCATTGACCCCTTCTGTTGCACCAGAAGGCTGCAACTTGTTTACCTCATCAATAGCACCACTGCGCTGAACCTCATTAATTGTTGCATCAGAGAGTCATGAGGCATTGACCTTGGCTGATGCATCAAGAAGCTGAGAATCATGAACATCACTTCTCGTTTCCTGACAAATCTGTGAGTCGTTCACCTTATTAGTTGGCTCACAAGACTGGGAATCATCGACCCCTTTACTTGCCTCACCATATATTTTTCCGTTGTTGACCTCAATAGTCATATGACATGACTGGGAGTCATTGTCATTGTTAGCGTCTTTACAAGGCTGAGACTCATTGATGTCCTCTGTAGCATTGCTAGGCTTCGCATCATCTTCCTGATTAACCATATTTTGTAACTCTTCACTATAATCCTCATCAGCTGCATGAGACAGATGTTGAGGATCAAAATTATCATCTGCCTGGCATGACTGTAACTGACCAACCTCGCCATCTGCCTGGTCCAAGTGTAACTGATCAGCCACGATAACTGCACCATAAAACTGAGGCTGGTCATCCTCACTTGCTTCTTGATATTCCACTGGCTCATCCTTTCTCCTGCGTTTCCCATTACCTTTCCTTCTAACCCTTTCCTTCCCCCTTGACCTTTTTCCTAGTTCAATTTGTGGGGGTGCTGATGGCGTGACTGGACTTTCAATCTGGTCCCTCAAACAGTCCTGTGCAATAAACCTGATCCTTGAAATTGACTCAAATTGCTGTCCGTCCAACCCTTTTGTTGAGAATGAATCCGCTAAATAAGAAATTTCTCTTAAACCAGAGATCTGCAACAGTTAAAGAATAGACCATTGCAGATTATATCACAAACAAAGGTAATAGCAAAATTGAAGTTTGAGCATAGCCCTACCGTCCTTTGGAACTCAGATGAGAGAGATATAGGCCTTCCAACAACTTTACGAGTGATTTTCCAGTACCATTGCATGTAGCCACCCTCATCCACGCCATCATCCCCATCCACAATATGGAGTTGACGATCCATCCATTCATTAAGCTCCGACTCCATTTTCCCAGACAAGTCAACCCCGCCGTCAACTCCTCGACTCTTTCTGAGCCACCGCTCCACATCTTCTGGGATTGGTTGAAGCATGCCATATTGCCTAAGGCAACGATCAGGAAGGTGGCGTTCTGCCTTGTCAAAGCATATTAGCATTGTCTTTGATCTCCCTAAAATTAAGGTATTTTTTATATCTTTTGGTATTACAGTACTGTCCATAATTTTGTACGGAAGCCACTCCACCTACACCAAGCCAGTTGCATTAGCATTTTCTATGCATCAAGTGGAATAAGAACTGAACTGAAAGAAGTGAGAACCTACATCAGTTGGTTTCAACGAGTCCAGTGCCTTGCGGTAGAAAACTACATCACGATTTGTTGTTGGCCCACTTTGTTTTCCCTTCCATCTAAGCACAAATGGAAAATGATCATGGATGGGGTCTCGATTAAGCTTTGGTCGGCCCACATTCAGATGGAAGTAGCTCCAACACTACAGAAAGCAAGAATCAGTCAATACCAATATTCTATTTGAGAGCTAGTATCCTTGGATGAAATTAATTGCAGAAAAGAAGTCCTTCAACCTCACATTCCATCACTTTTGTTTTTTAATAATACTAATAAAAAAGATAATCAATGGATAGCTTTAGTATAAACAACATAAATAACCTGTAGTAGTGTTAAGCAACCACAAATGGTACTCTGAGATTTAACACATGCATTGCCGAGTGCTCTATACAAGAAAGCTAATGCTGCTGCTCCCCAGGCAAACTCCTCAGCTTCTTCAAAATTCGCAAACAATGGAAGGTACATTACAGGAACCTTATTCCCAGTGGTGGTGGAAAATATGGTACTACCGACAAGGTAGAGAAGATAAGCGCGAGTGCAGCGCTCAACCATTTCAGTAGGTGCATCTTCAGAACAATGAGAAAAGAACTCCTTCAACCAACTTAACTTCACCATCCCACCACTTGCGTAGTTAGAATCGGGTGATTTCCCTAAAAGCCTTTGGCAAACCGAGGCACAACTGGTATGTGTTATTCCAATAACAGGCTTCCCATCAATGGCAAGTCCAAGCAACAAGGCAACATCTTGAAGAGTAACAGTCATTTCACCAACAGACAAGTGAAACGTGTTGGTCTCCCTCCTCCACCTCTCAACAAGCGCGGATATGAGAGGATTGTCAAGACTAATAGCCGGAATCTTTCTCAAGTAACCAAATCCAGCTTTCTCCACCAACTCAATTTGCTTAGGACTTAGCTTCCATTCACCCAACTTGGACGTGTGCTCATGGCATCTTAGCACACCACGCTCCTGAACATCAAACCGACAACTCACACAATTTGCTTTCATTAATTAATTAATAAGATAATCCAAGAAAAGCAAACACACACCTGGCCATCCCAAACCGCAGAGGAGACATGCTTGTCTTGATCATACAATACACATCCATCAATCGGTCCGGGATTCGTGTCCATTCACTGATTCCCGCCACACCACCAATGTTAATATTAATAATTACATCTAAATCCCAAGTTAATCGTCAAAATGAAAAACGAGGAAGAAGATACAGGAGGAGTTACGAACCTGAAATAAAATAGAGATGGAGGGGGGGATTTTAGCAAAACGACGACGGAAAGAGACTTCTAATTTTTTCTCACGCTACGACCAGCAACTGCTTCAAAACGACGGGTTAAGCATCGAAGCGACGTGATATCAAAACCTAATCCTTGCCATTTAGGTGTCTTATAAACGTGTCTGTTTTGCAGAATTCTGGACCGGGCCTGATAATTGAATGACTATTTACAATATTAAAATAAAAGACTTGAGAGGATGTTTGATATTGTGTTCTAAACAGTATTATTTTAAAAAAATTAAATTTTTATATAATTTTAGATTTTTTTTGATATGTTAATATTAGAAATTTTTTTTAAATATATATATTTTTTAATATATTTTTAAATAAAAAATATTTTATAAAACAATTATTATCATATTTCTAAACATCACTCCGTGTTTTTGCACTATATAAGGTGAATTTCACAATTAAATCACCATTTTACATGTGCACTTGTATAACTTGCAAGAGCAAAATTCATCTCATTCATATAATTAATTTGTCTTTGCAAGCTTGGTTAGGAGTATAATGTTATTTTTATTTTTTTATTTGAGATACATAAAGCTTAATTTTTCTTAACTTTTAGCCTGGAATATTCTTGTGTTTTTTTGCTTTTCAAAAGCAAAATGCAATTACTAAAGTGTCATTGCAAGCAAAAAATATATAGCTTGTATTAAGAGGTTTTTTGGTATTTTCACATTGGTTTTTTTATTGATATCATGTTGGGTAAGGGGTAATATGATCTTTTGATAAATTAAAAAAATAAAAAGAAAAAAAATTATTAGTACATGCAATGCATATGCCAGCGAGTAGAAGGAGTCCATGTTTTTTTGTGGTGCGTGCATGCTTCTCGGGTTGACAAACACCACCATCCACGGTGGTGTTGGAAGCGGCTCCTCGAGATCTTCATAATGGATGAGCGCAATGTGGCACCAATGTACTTTTTTCATAAGAAAAATGCAATTACTAAAGTGTCATTGCAAGCAAAAATATATATAGCTTGCATTAAAGGGTTTTTTGGTATTTTTGTGTTGGTTTGTTTGTTGATATTATGTTGGGTAAGGGACTATGATCTTTTGATAAATTAAAAAAATAAAAAGAAAAAAAGTGTTAGCACATGCAGTGCATATGCCAGCGAGTAGGAGCCCACGCCTTTCGGGTGGTGTGTGCAGACTTCTCGGGCTGACAAACACTATCATCCATGGTGGTATTGGAAGTGGCTCCCCGAGATCTTCACAATGGATGGGCGTGATATGGCACCGATGAACTATTTTCTTCTCCTCCCCCTTTTCTCTCTCTTCTCCTTGGTAAAATACAAAGGTGTCTTTTAATTTATTTTTCATATTTATTTTAGTTCTTATTTTTTTGATTTATGTTTGATTTATTTTTTATCTTTTTTTATTAATTTTTTTCTTCAACTTAGTCCCTCATCACTTGGTTTTATTTGTTTTTTATATCAATTTTGGTCTTCATTCTTTTAATTGCTATTTATGTGTCTTTTTTTTTTTTCATTTCTAATTTGATCTTTATTCTTTTAATTGTTATTTGATTTTTTTTTCATCTTTTTTTTTCATTACCTTTTCTTCTTCAATATAGTCCCTCTTCATTTGGTTTTATTTTATTTTTTGTACCAAATTTGCTCATCATGCTTTTAATTGCTATTTATTTTCTTTTACCATTTTCCTAATTGAATTGTGTTTTGTATTTCATCCCTTGGTTTTTTTCTTGTTTAAATCCCTTTTTTATTTCATTTTTCTCTTAATTTCACCCCTCAGTATTTTTTAATTAAGAATTTTACGTTGTTATTTCTTAGGGTTTGCTTTGTACCGAGGCTCATGATATGGTTGAGAGTTTCAAATATTAACACGAGTTGACTTCACTCTTTTTTTTAGGTTCTTTTTAAGTTTTATTTTTTTTACAATCTCATCCTTCAATATTTGATTTATTGGGAATTAATCTTCATGTTTTTTTTTTCTTTCTTGTTTACGGGGTTATCCCAATTTTATACCCATGATCCTAGGGTTAATGAATTAACTCGAGTTGACATAAATATTTTTTTTCTGTTGCTTTTTTCTTAATTTTTTTAACATTAGATTGTTTGATAATTGAGTTTCATTGTTATATTCAATTTGTTTTTGATGGGGTTGCCCTGGTATCACAATCGGGTCGTAGACCGGTTGGGCTTCAATATTTTTTTTTCTTTTTTTCATTATAATTTTTTTGTCAGTTTATTTTTTGTCATTACATTTTTTTTATTTCATGTTATCGAAATCATATAATTTTATTAGACCTAGTCAAGTCAATCACCTGCATCTCAGTTTTTTCTTTGGAAACACTTATGTCACCTTAATATTTTTTTTTGCAATGAGAAAAATTTGAACTAGTCACGTTATGCGGACCACCTATTTAGTTTTATTGCTAGATGGCCTACTTTAATATCGTTTTTTTTTGGATTTTTGTGAATTGGGATGTTTGCCATATATCACAAACACAAAACACATTATAATTACAAATTAGATCAATTGCCTACAATATGTTGTGGGTTAGATAATTTATTTTTTTAAAATGTAAAGAGGAAATATCCAAACATTGTTAATGTTTTTCTAGTAAAATAAAATTAAACTATGTAGGAGTTGATCCAATATATCTCGATCGACTTAGCTGGTTTAAAGATAACCTAGAAGACCGGTAAAAATATTATTTGACTAAAATAAATTTAAGACGATATTATTTTAAATATTGAGATGGAAACTTATTAAATTGACTCGGGTCAATGAAGGTTACCTTACTAAATCCATAACTTAGGTCGTGAGACCATGATAAACTCATAAAAAGTAAATCAAAATAAATTATGAAGTCGTATTCTCAATCAACCCAGTGTTGAAGGATGAAATTGAAAAAAAAAATTAAAAAAAGAATGAAAAAAACTTAAATCAACCCGAGTTAACTCTCCAAACCTATAACCTTGTTCATAAGACCTAAATAATCTCATAAAAAGCAAATCGAAAAATGACTGGAGTCAACTCAGGTTAACCTGTGAATCGGATCATGAGATGAGATAATCTCATAAAAAACAAATTGAAATAAATCATGAAGTCCAATTCTCAATCAACCCATTACTGAAGAATGAAATAGAAAAAAAATCAATCTAAAAAAAGAATACAAGAAAATAACCCGAGTAAACATGGGTTAACCTGTAAAACCCGTGATGTATGTCATAAGACCAGGATAACTTCATATAAAGCAAATAGAAACAAATCATGATGCTTAATTCTTAATCAATCCAATGTTAAAGGATGAAATTGAGAGGGGGAAAAGAAAAAAAAGAAAAGAAAAAACTCAAGTCAATTGAGTTAACACGCCAGACTCGTAATATGAGTCATGAGACTAAGGTAACCGGTTATATATAAAGCAAACCACAAAAAATATATAGTGGAAAATAGAAGGGGAAAAAACATAGATTGAAAAAAAAAACAAAGAAAAAAACACTGTTATAATTAATAATGTTTTGTTAGTTAGTGCAAAGTAAAAGCACCACTTCTTTTAGTTTTTTTGTTAATTACCCTTAACACATTAAAACATTAACACAGAAAAACTAAAATTAATATGGGGTTTACTATTTAGAATTCATTGTCCACACACTTACCATACTATTTATTGACTAAACATTTTTGTTCCATTTTTATATTTTGATCCCTGTAGTTTGCAAAGTTCACAAGTCAGTCATTGAGCTTTATTTATTTTTTAATTTATTCTTTGAAGTTATCTTATCATAGTTTTATACACTTAGGTATATTTTAATTTTTTTTATCTAGCTTACCTAATTTGTCTGTAAAGTTTTCGATGTTAAATCAATGACCAATTTTATAAAATAGAGTTTTAGCTTTTACTTAGAAAATAAATTGAGAAATAGAGGAAAAAATAGATATAAAGGAAAAAAAATACTCATTTTTCCATAAAAGATGAGCAAAAGTTTCATTTAACCTCTCGAGTTTCATTTTTCTCATCTTTCATCTTTTTTCTTTTATGTTACTATATTCTAATTCTAAACTTAATTTTTTGTCACGTTTTATTCCTTAGAGATTTAAATAGAAGAGTTAAAGATGCTAAAAAATTTAAGGAAAGAAAAAGATATTGAGTGGCTAGATTTTAACCATCAACAACTTCGATTTTAGTATCTATGGGCTTGACTTTAAAAGAAAAACTTAATGGAGGTGGTTTCTACATTCAATGATGCTGAAAAAAAAGTAGATATGGGCTTGAAGTTTTTTATTTGAAATTTAGTTTTTAGGCATGTTAGAGGTTGTTTTGGGTTGTTAATTAGGATATTGAGATTCTTAAAATACTTTTTAGGTTTTTTTAGATGAAAATAGATAGAAAATTGAGTTTTTTATGGTCCACATACTCTATACCCTAATTTTTTTACCACCTCCGGTGACCGGAGCTTGAATTTAACAAACGACTTATTGTAACATGGATTAAAATAAAAAAATAAGCAAATGATGTTTCATTCAAATTCTTTGAAGTAAAATAGGCTCTTGGGCTTTTACTTAAAGCCATGCGCTTGGCTTGACCTTTCAAGCCCGCACACTTGGCCTTTCACTTTGTTTTTAAGTTTTTATTGTGTTTGTTTTATTTTATCATAAAATGTTTTTTAATTAGGATTATTACCATAAAATTTTAAAAACCATTCATTTATACCTTACTTTTCAAATAAGATTTGAGCTTTTATGATAATATTTTCAATTAGTTTATATAAATTATATATATCTAATATGTAATTTTTTGAAATTACTCATTAATATTGAATGAGATTGTATTTTTTATTTTTATTGTTTACATAATTTTCTTTAATTAACTTTCTTTTGTGTTTTGATTGTAATTTGCTTCTCATATGATGCTAAATTTTAATTTAAAAAATTAGTTTTCTAATAAAAAAAGACATTTTTACTAGAAAAAATGCATGAATTAGGAATGAGGATTTTGACTAAAGAAATATTTTTTTCTCATTGATATAAATCATTTGAATTATTGTGAATGTTTATTTTAATTATATTAGGTTTTTATCCAAAAAATCATGCTACTTATAAAAATACGTGTTTTTTTTTTTGTCAAAACAAAAATGAAATGCATTGGTAAGAAAATTAAATTTTAACTAAAAAATATTTTTCTTATTATTTAAATAATTTGAATTCTTAAAAGATTTAATAGAAAGAAATGCATGCAGATCAAGTTTAGACTTTCTAGAGTCTACAATATTAGAATCATATTTGCATTTTTGCCACTGATTTTGTGTGTTTGGTATTGTGGTGCATAATGTTTTTTAAAAGTGTTTTTTTAATTGAAAATGCATTAAAATAATATTTGTTTTATTTTTTATTTTAAGACATCAAAACCATCCAGAAACACATAAAACACATCAATTTAATATTTTTTTTTCAAGCGACAAACAATTTTAAATGCACTTTAAAAAACATGTTATAACACAAAACAATTCAAGAATAACCTACCATCAGCAGTGGTGGGAGCAAATAATCTCAAATTATTGGACCAATTGGAATATTTATTGTATACATTTATATGATCCTGAAGAAATCACAATAATTGGAAGTTAGCTTTTCTGTTGTAGATTTGTTCATACATATAATCCACTAATTCAAGTTTAAAGTGAGGGTCAAGAACTACGAAGATTCCGAAAGCCAAATTATTCTCACTTCAAAACTCAAGAAATTTCATCTTTATTGATCCAATATACATATGTTCACTCCTTTTCTATTTTAGAAAATTCTTATAGACGAAACAAATATTCTAAAAATATACATCTATGCTTGAAAAATTGCTTATATATATATATATGGTTGGTTTCTTGCTCAACAATTACCATGATATTTAGTTTTAGGTCCTTCAGTTTGACAACACTTTCTTGATTGCTCCTTCTTGTGCTAGCAATATGTGGAAGTTCAAACACCTATTTTACAATAATAATCTCATCCTCACATGTTATTTTGAGATTGATCACAAATTCTATCTCAGCTATAGAACTAACTATTATTTCTTTGCACCAGAAATCAATGTCGTACTCTTGAGCAAGTGGAATGATAAGTTTCTGACTATTACAATTTAAAGAGAAGAAGACTTTTATTTTTCCCATATAAATATGGGAGCTTTACTAGAAGATATACATAGAATTTTGTTTTACAATGTAACATAAACATGAATTCAAAAACATATATGAATTCAAAAAAAATAGTAAACCCTCTCATTTATCTTTATCCTACTTTATCTTTAGCAATAACAGTTGACGATTCTTCATGCAGGTTTTGGTTTGAACTTGAAAGTGATTGAGTTGAGTTGGATCGTGCCTCAATTCACCCCTACAAGTTCGACGAGAGCTCACAGATGTTGAGGTTATGTCTAATAGATGTAAAGTGAGTTGGAGGTAATGGCTTTCTGAGAGCATCTGCAAGTTGATCCTTTGATGACAGAAACTTTACATTCAGTGATTTGGATGCAACCTGATCTTGAACAAAGAAATAATCTATAGAAATATGTTATATTCATGAATGAAAAAGAGGATTAACAGTCAAATACGTTACACCAATATTATCACACTATAGAGTAAGTGGGGATGATAATTGAAAATGCAATTATGTGAGAATAGATTATAACTAGATTAGTTTTGAAGAGGTGTTAGCAATAGCTTTGTAGTTTACTTTTGTGCTAGACTGTCTTTTGCTTTCATGAATTCTAAGATATTAAGTTAAGACCAAGGAAAATACAATAACCTAAAGTTAAAGGTCTATCATTAGGACACCCAACCCAATTAGAGTTAGAGAAAGTATGAAGAGAAGGTGATTTAGACCGTTGGAGTAGCATACCATGATGTGGTATGAACCTGAAGTAGTGTAAGATCCCTTTGACGACATGAACTCACAGACTTTATTTACAACAAATACAATATTTGGACGAGTAAGACTTAAGTATTGTAAGCTCCTAATAGTGCTACGGTAGAGTGTTGGGTATGAGAAGGGATCTCTATAAAATTGACTTCGTGTAGCGGTGGAGATCATAGAGAAGAAATTGGTTTAACAATTGCCATATTTGTTCTTTGAAGAAGGACTTGGATGTATCATTATTGAGATAATAATAATCCAACTTTTATTAAGTGAGCTTTAACTCCAAGAAAGTAGTTTAGAGAGTTAAGGTTTTAAGAGAAAACTTGGATTGAAGAATAGAAATGAGTTGGTGAGATTTAGAATGAGTTAAGGCCAGTGATTACAATATCATTTACGTAAATTAGAATGTACATAGTGTTGGAAGAAAGATAGGTGTGGTATAAGATAAAAAAAAAGTAATACAAAGTTAAAAAACTAAAGAACAAGAAGAAGATTGAGAGGAAGGTATATTTTTATTAAATGTTTCTCTTTAAGCTCTCTTAGCTATTCTCTCTCTTTTCGTATTGCTTAAGAATGTTGAATTACAAGCCCTTTTATAGGCATAATGTCCTAAATAATCAATGAATTAAGTTAATACAAGGAAATCCTAATCTGAACAGGAATTGTATTCTGCCGACTAAACCGGTTGACCATTTCTCAATCGGTCGAGCTATTTATTTAATCCAATCAATTACTCGGTCTCAACTGGTCGACCTATTCCTAACTGGTCTACCGGTTCAACTAATTTTTAGAAATTAATTTACTTTCAACATCCCCCCTAAACTTGATTTCTTCATAACTCCCAACATATTTCTCATCTTGATAAAAATATCATTTTTTATTAGCTTTGTGAAGATATCCGCGACTTGGTCTTGTGTATTTACACTTAACTTCAACTTTCTAGTTTCTAATGCAATCTCATAGGTAATGAAATCTTATGTTAATATGCTTACTTTTATCATGAAATATTAGGTTCTTTGCTAATGCAATAACCAATGAGTTGTCTACATAAATTTCAATAGGCTTCTCTTGTGGCATTCACATTTTCTTCAATAATCTCTTTAGCCATATGAAATGACAAATACATGATGTAGTAGTTACATATTCAACTTTATATGTTGACAAAGTGACTACAGATAGCTTCTTTGAACTCCATGTAAATTTTGTATCTCTCATGTAAAAAAGAAAACTCGTAGTGCTCTTTCTATCATCCATATCTCCAGCCTAATCACCATCACTATAACCCACAAGTTCAAAGCTATTAGAATAAATATAGAACAAGCCAAAATCAACAGTACCTTTGATATATCGAAGAATTAGCTTCAATGCTTTGACGTGTGTCATGGTTGATGTCTTCATAAATCTACTTACAAATCCTACTCCAAAAAGAATATCTGGACGAGTGTATGTCAAATATCTCAAACTCCCAACTAAGTTTTTGAATGTTGTAGAGTTTATCTTCTCTCCTTCATCATTATTTGACATCGTTACTCCACACTTAACCGAAGTATTTACTTTTGTACAATCCTTCATCTTGAACTTCTTGAGAACTTTCATTGCAAACTTCTCTTAATTCACAAAGATTTCATCTTTTTCTTGTTTGATCATAATCCTTAAATAGTAGCACACAAGATCAATATCTTTCATCTTAAACTTCTTGATCATTATTTGCTTGAAGTCTTCAAACATCTTTGGATTATTTCCTATAAAGATCAAGTCATCTACATACAAACTTATAATGAAAATATCACCCCTCTCTTTGATCTTTACATAGATAACATATTCAAGGGGGCATTTAACAAATCCATTCTTTAAGAAATAGCCATGAATGCGACTATACCAAGCTTTTAGGGTTTGCTTCAATCCATACAAGGCTTTGTTCAACTTTAATACATTGCCTTTATATCCCTTCACTTCATATCCAATATGTTGCTCAATGTAGACCTCTTATTTAAGAAAACCATTAAGAAAAGTTGATTTGACATCCATTTGATATTTTTTTTATCTATGTTGGGCATGAGTGGTAATGATTAATCAAATGGTCTTCACTCTAATAACTGGAGCAAATACTTCATCATAGTCAATCCTATACTTTTGACTATGGTCTTTTGCCACCAACCTTGCATTGTACCTTTCTACTTCTCCTTTGGCATTGTTCTTTTCTTTGAAGATTCACATTACAACTATTTGTTATTCTTCTCAATTGATGAAATCTTCTTATCCATAACAATTCTCCATTTTATATCTTTTATTTCTTTTTCAAACACTATATAATCACATATAACAAGGTGATAATATAGTATTACATCATCATCAATAGGATTAGTTACCTCATACAAGTCATCAAGACACCTCATCTTTATTGGTGGACTTGGTGGAGTGCCACTACATGTGCTTTCATTAGAAAAAGAAGAAGAAGAAGTTGAGCTCATTAGTGTTGGTGGAGGTGTAACTATAGGTTCTTGATGATCTTCATATCTTTCTTCCTTTTCATCAAGAATCGGTAAGAAATCATATTTCTTACCATCACTACCTTTCAATCCCATGTTCCCTCTTCATTGAACTCAACATCTCTACTAATCACCATCTTTCTTGCATTAGGGTTGTAAAACTTGTATCATTTGGACTTTTATTCATAGCTCATGAAAATCATTTTTTTGCTCTTATACTTCGTACTTGATCATCAACATACACATATCTAATGCTTTCAAAACTTTTTAAGTGAGAAACACTTGGCTTTCTTCCACTCCATACTTCTTATAGAGTCATGCCATTTAAGCCTTTAATAGGACACCTATTTGATAAGTAGATAACACAATTTACAACTTCAACCCAACAAATTTTAGGCATCTTCTTGGTTTTGAGCATGCTTCTTGCCATGTTGAGGATGTTTCTATTTTTTCTCTCCACCATACCATTTTTTATAGGGATCTAGGCACCGTTAAGAGTCTGTTTACACCATGATCTTCATAAAACTCATTAAAATCATTATAACAAAATACACCCCCTATTCGTCCTAAATGATTTTATAGAATAACCATTTTTATTTTCAAATAATGCCTTAAACTTCTTAAAACAACTAAATACATTAGACTTTTCTTATAAAAAGTATACCTAAGTTTTTCTACTATAATTATCAATAAAAAGTAGAAAATATAGATTTTTACCAAACGAACATGGTTCGATAGGACCACAAATATCGATATGTATTTCTTGTAGGAGTTGACTTGCTTATGATGTAAACTCCTTTAGAAAGCTCTTGCAAAATTGCTTGCCCACTAAACATCCTTCACATAACTTATTTGGATGTATAATAGATGGTAGACCCTTCAACATCTCTTTTTGTGCCATCATCTTCAAGCTATCAAAGTTTACATGCCCAAGTCTTATATGACAAAGCCAAATCCCATCCTTCACACATGTATTTAGGCATTTAGGCACATTCATCTCTATGTTTAACTAGAACATTCTATTCTTTGTCATGACTATCTTTGCAATTATAGGTTTTCTAGTGTCAATAATGTCAAAGTACAATATTTCATCTTAATCTTATACTCCTTCTCCAGCAATTATCTAAAACTTAATATGTTTCTTTTCACCATTGGTATATAATAGAAATCACCAATAAATTGATGACTTTCATCTTTTAATTTAATCAAAATCGTATCTTTTCTTTTAATGGCAACCTTTGAATGATCTGCAAAGGTGATATTATCTCTAATTGCTTCATCAAGCTCCATGAACTTGTCTTTGTCTCTATACATATGGTTGCTAACTCCATTGTCTAGATATCACATGTTCTTTTTGTCTTGTATTCTCTCATCATGCACTAGTAATAGGATGGATTGATTCTCCTCTTCTATTACTAGATTTGCTTCTCCTCAACCTTCTTGGTCGGACTCTAGAAATCCCTAACATAATGACC
Source organism: Populus trichocarpa (assembly GCF_000002775.5). Classification (NCBI taxonomy): domain Eukaryota; kingdom Viridiplantae; phylum Streptophyta; class Magnoliopsida; order Malpighiales; family Salicaceae; genus Populus; species Populus trichocarpa. The sequence continues at coordinate 11,831,746 of NC_037298.2, read as the reverse complement.
TTTGTTTGACAATTATAACATTTAACTTTTGATTTATCAAACTTGGATTTCAAATTACCAATATCAGTATAACCAGTCAATTGGTTTGCTTCATGCGGTTGACCAATTGATTTGTTGAGGTTGCTTTTTCCTTCTCTTCTAAATCTGTCTCTTCCTCATCTTCCTTTGGTTTGTCCACGTCCTCTACTCCTTTGTGAACATCCAGAATCATCTTACTTTGAAAAAAGTGCTTATGCACCTACATCCTCTTAAATCTCATTAACTCTTTTCTCATGGGCTTGTAATTTTTTCATAAGACTGTGATTTGAAAGAACATTTATATTTTGTGACTCCTCTATCACGACCACCATATAATATATCTTTTTTATAGTGAGCGTATGATCTTCTCTACCATATGTGTCTCTTCCATCTTCTCCTCATATCTCTTCATTTAATTGTATATAGTCAATACTCTTGCAAAGCATTCTGAAATATTCTCCGATTCAAGCATATGTAACTTTTCAAAGTCACCATGTAGCTTTTATAGACGTACCTTTCCACATTGTTAGCTCTTTAATTTGATTTTTGCAAAACTTTGCATGCTTGCTTGCTGGTGGTTGCATTATCCACTATCTCAAAAGTGACATCATCCAGACATCGATGGATGATTGTTAGTGCCTGTTAAACCTTCCTTCGTGCTTTTTGCATGGCCTTTCTTTGGGTTGAAGTTAATGTTGCTCCATCTATAGGCTCCTCAAAGCCTTTTTTAACTGTCTCTCATACATCTTGGGAGCCTAGCCAAGCTTTTACTTGAATACACCAAGTTTCATAGCTGTCCTTTGTCAACCTAGAACATTGAAATGAGAAATTTGGATTGACTATGTTAAATATTCAAACTTATGCTCTGATACCACTTGTTAAAAGAAAGACAGATGTTGTATAAGATTAAAAATAGTAAAGCAAAGTAAAAAACTCAAGAACAATAAGAAGATTGAGAGAAAGATATACTTTTATTAAGTGTTTCCATTAAGGCATAAAGTCTTAAATAATCAAGGAATTAAACTAATACAAAGAAATCCTAATTTGAACAGGAATTGTATTCTACCGACTAAATAGGTCGATTGTTTTTCAACCGGTCGACCATTTTATTTAATCCAATCGGTTGACCTATTCCAAACTAGCCTATCAGTTCAACTAATTTCCATAAATCAATTTACTTTCAATACACAAAAATTTGGCCACACATGTAAATGAACATAAATAAGTCAAATTTAAAGCCAATAAAACCCAAGGCAATTAGTTGCGAGCTAAGTTTGGAGTACCAAGCCCGTGAAGCTTACTTCAAGCCATAACGATACTTTTTTAGGTGATTAACATGATTTGGGAAGACAAGATATTGAAAACTAGGTCGTTCTGCCATGTAAATATTTTCTTCAATATCCCTTGAAAGAATGCATTTTTAATATTCTACTGGTGAATGAACCAATTAGAAGAAATAATAAGTGATATATAAATATAACTAAATAGTAGGCTTAACCACTGGACTATAAGTTTTTCCTTACTTAAAACCCACTTGTTGGTGATATCCTTTAACCATAAGTCGTGCCTTATATTTTTCAATATATTTATTTGCCCGTTGTTTAATTTTGAAAACCCATTTGCAGCTTACTATATTCATATTAGGTTATGGAGTACCATTTTGCATAAGGTCTATAAATTCCTTATTTATAGCTTGACGCAATGTAGGGTGTTTAATAGTACATGTAAAAGATATGGGTTATGACTCAATAAGATCTAAAGGAAGAGCTATAGTATTTTAAACATGAGGTTGATGAGCCAATGTACCATCTACAATTCGTTTAGGTCTGAAAATCTATTTGCGTGCTCGAGTTTGCACTAAAACTAGGATCAATAGTTATAGAGATTAATGGTATGGAGTCTGTATATACAAGTTTTTGTTGAGAACTTAGTAAAACACCTGGTGGTTGGGGTAGCCGAATAGTTGAAGGAAGTGAGGTACTTGCAATAACATTAGTAGATTGACAAGGTACATATGTTAGAGAAAAAGAAAAAATAGACTCATTAAATACAACATCTCTTGTAATATACGTATGTCCAGAGGATGGATCAAAATATTTTTAGCCCTTATGGTTGTGGATATAGCCAAGAAAAATTCAAAGAGATAAATGAAAATCCATTTTATGCTTGTTGTAGGGTCGAAGATGTGGTCAACATGCACAACCAAATATTTTTAAAAAAAAGTGTAATCAGGAACTTATATAAAAGGAGTTTGGTGATTGATGATTGGGAAAGGTAGTCAATTAATGAAATAAACAGCTGTGATATATGCATTGTCCCAGTATTTATGAGGAACAAAAGCAGTAGCATGCAAAGTGAGCATGGTTTCAACTAAATGTCGATGCTTACATTCCACAGAACCATTTTGTTAATGAACATGAGGACATGAAATACAATGAGAAATGACAAATGATGGAAAAAAAGTATGAAGTTTGTGATATTTTCCTCCCTAATCAGATTGAATTGTTTTGATAGGTAGGCCAAAATAACATTCAACATGATTTTTAAAATTAATAAAAATAGATGAAACCATAGATTTGGAAGAAAAGGGAAATGACCAAATATATTTGAAATAGTCGTCTACAAATCAAACATGATAAAGATTGTCATGACTAGATATGTGGGATGAAGGACCCCATATAATAGTAAATAACAAATCTAAAGGACCCTCTGAAGTAGAGTTAGACAAATGAAAAGGGAAGTTTATGATTCTTACCAAGTTGACAAGAATGACAAATGTTATTAGACCTAATACTAGAATTAACTAGATGGTGATTAGATAAAATGTGTCAAACAATATGAAGAGAAGGATGGCCAAAATGATTATGTTGTTGATTGATAGAAGTCTTAACATGAAAAAGAACAACAAGAGGATTATAAATCTTAGAGAGTTGTTGTAAAGGGTAGAGACTATTGAAGATTGCTTAAAGAGCTGTCAAGATTCTGTTACGTTAATCTTTTATTTACAACAACAATAAATGGTTGTCCTAGTCTTTAGGAGTTGTTAGTTTGTTAGCAGGTCATACCATGATTTAGTGCTATAAGTTAGCAATTCAGTTTATTTTATTTACTATATATTTGTAAGGACTGCTTTCAATCAATAAGCAATCAATTCATCTCAGTTCTATAAAACAATATACAAGAGTTTGCTGTGATTAACTTTCTTTTTACTTTCTTTCTCCACTTAAATACTTTTAATTGGTATCAGAGCTTTCTTCTTAAAGGACCTGTAATGGAAGTTGAAGCAAGCTTTTCTCATATTACCTCTCTTATTTCTGATGGAGAGAATTATCAACTTTAGGCAGTGAAAATATAAACTTATTTAGAGGCCTTAAATATTTGGGAAGCTATTGAAGAGGATAATGATGTTCCTCCATTACCAAATAATCCAACAATGACCCAAATCAAAGGCCACAAAGAGAGAAAAACAAAAAAAAATCAAAAGCAAAAGTATGTTTGTTCGCTGCTATTTCAATAACCATTTTCATAAGAATAATGTCTCTTAAATCAGTAAAAGATGTCTGAGATTATCTGAAGAAAATATATGCAGGAGATGAAAGAATTCGTGGAATGCAAAGCCTAAACTTGATACGAGAGTTTGAGCTGCAAAGAATGAGAGATTCTGAGACTATAAAGGAATACTTAGAAAGGTTGCTTGGTATTGTTAACAGAGTCAGACTGTTGGGAACCACATTCAGAGACTCTAGAATTGTTAAAAAGATTTAGGTTCCAGTACCAGAAAAATATGAAGCTTCAATTACTACATTGGAGAATACAAAAGATCTATAAAAAATTATATTGACTGAACTTTTGAATGCCTTACAAGCTCAAGAACAACGAAGACTTATAAGGTAGGATCATTTTGCAGAAAGAGCTTACCAGCCAAGCATCAAGATTCTGAAAAGGATAAGAAGAAGTTTTTCAGGAAAAATTAGGCTTCAAGTAGTAAATTTATTGCCAATCAGTTTCAGAATAAGGGAAAATTTTTTTAAAAAAAATTCCCATCATGTCAACATTGTCATCTACCATTCAAATGCTGGAAGAGACCTGATGTAAGGTGTAGCAAATGCAATCAACTTGTAAATAAAGTTGTTATTTACAGAACTAAACCTTAGAAACAAAAGGAAGATGCTCAAGTTACTGGTCAAGATAATGAAGATCAAATATTTGTAGCCACGTGTTTTTCAATTTAAAACTCATCAGATTATTAGCTTATTGACAGTGGTTGCACAAACTACATGACTTTTGACAAAAGTCTTTTCAGAACATTGTAAAAGTTCAAATTGGAAATGGTGATTGTATAACAGCTAAGGGAAAATGAATCATTGCCATCACAACAAATTCATGTACAAAAACAATTTCAGATGTTCTCTATGTACCTGACATATATCAGAATTTGTTAAGTGTTGGATAACTAATAAAGAAAGGCATGAAGGTGATTTTTAAAGATCAATTCTGTCATATTTTTTATGCTGCTTAATAAAAAATACTGCAAGCTAAGATGAGAGATAAAAGTTTCTCATTTTTACCATTTAAGAACGAGCATATAACTTTTTCAACAAAGCTTAATAACATAGAAGTGTGGCATAAAAGGCTGAGACACTATCATTAACAAAGAATGCTTAGTATGAAGAAGAATGATGCTGTAAAAGGTGTGCCTTCATTTACTTATCAATAACCAAACTGTCAAGCTTGTCAATTTGGTAAGCAAAGTAGGAAACCATTTCTAAAATCAACTTGGAGATATGCACAAAAACTCTAGTTAATCCATACTGATGTGGCTGGTCCTTTAATAACACTGTCATTAAAAGGTAGCCGCTATTACATTATTTTCATTAATGACTTTACTAGAATGTGTAGGATTTTATTTATGAAATACAAATCAGAAGTAGCTGTGATCTTTTAGAGATTCAAGAAGAATATGGAGAATCAGAGTAGATGCAGAATTCAAGCCATTAGATCTGACAATTGTAAAGAATACACTTCATCAGAGTTCAATCTATACTGTGAAGATGCTGGCATTAAACATCAATTCATAGCTCCTTACACTCTAGAACAAAATGGAGTTAGTGAGAGGAGAGACAAATACATAATGGAGATGGTCAGATGCATCCTACATGAGAAGGATTTGCCCAAGAGTTTTTAGGCAGAAGTAGCTAACACAACTATTTTTCTTCAAAATTGACTTTCAACAAAATATTTGGAAGAAAAGACATTATTTGAAGCTTGATACAATTACAAACCTTCCCTAAGCTTTCTTAATTTTTTTGGAAGCATATGTTTTGTTCAGGTTCCACAGATCAAAAGGGATAAGTTTGACAAGAAGTCTATACCATGTATTTTTGTAGGCTATAGTTCTGTTTCTAAAGCCTACAAAGTATATCATCCTCAAACTCATATGATGGTCATTACAAAATATGTTCATTTCTATGAAGAGGAACAATAGGACTGGAAAGACTCACAAAACAATGAGTTGTTTGAAGATCAAGTTAAACCTCAATGACAAGATGAATCAATTGATCATTTACCAATCAGAGTAACAAGATCTCTTATAGACATTTACTAAAAGAGAAATGTAGCAGTTTATGAATCAGAAGGATATGAAGAAGCTCACTAGGACCCTAGATGACAGAAAGAAATGGAGGAGGAGATATTAATGATAAAAAAAAATACACCTGAGAACTGGTTGACAGACCACTAGATAAAAACATCATTGGTGTAAAGTTGGTGTTCAGAACTAAACTAAATGTAGACCAGACTGATTGTTAAGGGGTATGCTCAGATATTTAGTGTTGATTATTCAAATACTTTTGCTTCTGTAGTAAAAACGGACACCATCAAACTATTATTTGTTATTGCTGCACACAAGAACTAGAAGGTATTTGAATTAGACGTTAAATCAGCCTTCTTAAATGGTATTCTGTAGGAAGAGATTTGTGTTGAACAACCGATTGAGTTTGTGATTCAAGGGAAAGAGTTTACTTGCTAAAAAAGGTTCTCTATGGATTAAAGCAAACACCTAAAGCTTGGTATAGCAGAATTGATAATTATATTTTGCTGAAGCTTGTCTGAAGTAACTCTCAATGTAAAAAAGACTAACAGTGATATTCTCATGATATCACTCTATGTTGATGATCTTCTAGTGACAGGAAGTAATGCACAACAAGTTGAAGAATTCAAGCAGAAGATGATACAAGCTTTTGAAATGACTGATCTTGGCCTCATGACATATTTTCTTGGAATGGAAATCAAGCAAAACAAGAATGAAATATTCATCTGCCAGAAGAAGTATGCAAATGAGATTTCAAAGAAATTTTAGATGGAGAATTGCAAACCAACAACCACTTCAATGAATCAAAAAGACAAGTTCAACAAAGAAGATAGAACCGATAGAGTTGATGAAGAGAAGTTTAGAAGCTTAATTGGTTGTTTGATATATATAACGACAACTAGACTTGATATACTTTATGCAACAAGTCTTCTATCTCGTTTCATGCATTGTCCAAGTGAAATACATTTAAGAGGAGGCAAACAAATTTTAAGATACATCAAAGGAACAATCAGTTTTGGTGTAATTTCAGAGGAGGCAGAAGTTAAAATTACATGGTTTTTCTAATAGTGATTGAGGTGGATTTATTGATGACATAAAAATACTTCTGGATTCTATTTCTACCTAGTATCAGGAATGTTTTCATGGTCATCCGAAAAGCAAGACATTGTAGCACAATCCACTACAGAAGCAGAGTTTATTGCAGTAACAGCAACAATAAATCAAGCATTGTGGCTTCAGAAGATTTTATGTGATTTGCACATGGAGGAGAAAGAAATAATAGAGATCTCAGTGGATAATCAAGCAGTCATAACACTTTCTCACAATCCAGTGTTTCATGGAAAAACCAAACACTTTAACATCAAACTCTATTTTTTACGAGAGGTGCAAAAAAATGGTGATGTTATGTTGATCTATTATAAGTCTAAAGATCAACTAGATAACTTGTTTACTAAACCTCTTCCAATAAGTAGGTTTGAGTTTCTAAGATAAAAGATTGGAATTTGCAACTTCTAAAGCAAGAAGGAGTGTTAAAAATTTCTTCAAGAGCTGTCAAGATTCTGTTATGTTAATCTTTCATATCCAGCAACAATAAATGGTTGTCCTAGTCTTTAAGAGTTGTTATTTTGTTAACAGATCATAACATGATTTGGTGTTATAAGTTAGCAACACAGTTATTTCATTTGTTATATATTTATAAGGATTGCCTTCAATCAATAAACAATCAATTCATCCCAGTTCTATAAAATAGTATACAAGTGTTTATTGTCATTAATTTTCTTCTTACTTTCTTTCTCCATTTAAATATTTTTAGAGACCGTTATTACTATTTCCTTTGAGTAGGAGGGCTTCGAAGATTGATCATTAACACAGAAAAAAGGATGGGTGAAATTCAAAATAGACATTGTTATCCTTAGCAAATTGATAAACTAAAAGAATTTTTTTATATATATGGGGAACATGAAGAACCTTTTTTTTAAAAAAAAGATTTAGAAGATGAAAAAAGATATGAAAAACCAACATGATTTATATTCAAACCTTTTCCATTACCAACAATAACGTGATCCTATCCGGTGTAAACCTTAGTCTGTAAATTCAGATTGCCCAAATCAGATGTCACATGATGAGTAGCACCTATATCAGAGTCCTATGCCTGATCATATGATGGCGAAGTGGTTGTGACATAGGCTTGAGGTGCTGGTGGAGTTCGAAACTCTTGATCAAATTTGTACCAACATTTTAGAGCTGTGTGGCCAACTTTAAGACAAATTTGGCAAAAGGGAAAAGAGGAGCTCGATTTATTTGTTTAAGTAAGGGAAGGATTTGGAGGTTTACGTCTTCGTCCATACCCTCAACTGTAGGTGCCACGAGAAGGGATACTAGCCAGAAGAGAATTTTCCACGTTCATTATTCTAGGGAAAACGAGTGGCCAGATTTACAGAGATATCAACAAAGGCAGCAACTCGTTCCACACATAACTCACGTGTGAGAAGATGACTAAATTAATTACTTATCAAGTTGCATTGGTTCCATACGAGTGTTAACCGATGTAGCAAGCCAGCTAAGATGAAATAAGCTCAGAATCTCTCAAAGGTTGTCCAATGAATGAAAGTATGTCAGCAAGACCCTTTGCCTGTTGAAAATAATCCTGGATAGAAAGACTACCCTTTTTGAGTGTGCCTAGTTGATAGATATTGTTCATTTGATGAGCTCGTGGAGAGCATTTTCTCCAAAGTGAGCCAGACATCTCTGGAGGTTTCAAGACCATTAATATTGGTGAGGATGGGTTCAGAGAGGGAACATATTAAGGTTCTCAAAATGAGTTGATCTTGCTGGAAACAAAAATCATAGGCAAGATTTGACATGGGAATATGAGTGGAGTTTGTATGAAGCATTTTAGAAGGTATGGATTTAGTACCATCTATGAAACCAAAAAGTTTTTGGCTACAGAGATAGGGGAGCTTTCCATGACATAATTGTCACGAGTAAGTATGAATGTTATATGGTGAGTGTGATGTGTAGGTGTATGATTGAAGTTGGGATCAGGAGAGGAAGTGATAAAGGAGGACATGATTAACACAATATATGAATCAATAAGCTCTAATACCATGAAGAGAAAAAGTCTGTGAGGTTTTGTTTTCCCCCACGGATCTGGGAGCTGCACTATAAGATATGTAGACTTTTGTTTTACAATGTAATAGAAATACGAATTCAAAAATATATGTCAATTCAAAACAACAATAGACTCTCTCATTATCTTTATCGTATTTTAACCTTGGCAATAATAGCAGTCAAGGATTCTTCATGTTGATCTTGCTTAGAATTTAAAGGTGTTTGAGTTGAGTTGGACTGTGTCTCAATACAGCTGATCATCGTGTCTTGATAGTCTTGGTCTGATATTGGTCATCCGGAATGATTTTGAGCAATAAACAGGTTTTTCGTAGTATGACATCCAATCTCTGTAGCTTAGGACCATGGAGAAGTCAATGAATTGTGGAATGGTTTTGATCTTTTAAGGTTTGAAATATGTTGAAGTTGGTGGCGATGGTAGCAAATAGATGAAGGTGGATTTCGGCAGCCGACAGAAATTCCATTTTCTCAGAAAGAAAATCTGCAAATTTGAGATCACCATCTGAAATTGCCTTAGCACAGTCCATAAATTAGTTGACAAGAGAAGAGTCCATCTCTGTAAGCACCAGATTAAGATCCGGTGGTCGTGTGGATGGATAAACAGAATACATTATTTCTTTTTCTTTCTTTGGTAGCTTATAACTAAGTTTCTGTGATCCATTAGCCCCCCATTTCCTACCTCTTTCCTTTTTTCTTTTCTTTTCTTTCTTTGTTGACTACGCATTGCTTTGTTCATGCAAGCAAATAGCCCTACGTATGCTGTCTTTTCTCGCGGTCCACACCCCTTTGCCACCGAATAATTTTGCTAGTATGTTCACACCCACACAAGACATCTTCTATTTGGTCGAATCTAGCAGGACCCGAGCTTACATCTTTCCTTTTTTTATCCTTACGTTTCTTTCCAAGTTCTTTGGCTCCTTCCTAGAAACACTTCATTAATTAAACTCATTAATTGCTTCATTCTGCATCGCCAATTGATCATCTTAGTTTAAATTAGCATCTCACACGTTCAATCTTCATCAAAATGCTTTGTCCCATAGCACGCACGCTCACACGCTAAACACTAGTCCTCTTCTTGCATTTGCCATGTGGTCATTGCCGAAATATGTAGAATGGCTTGTTGGCTTCTGCCATGGGATAGAAAGGATGGCCAGTCAAAGTTTCATTGCAACCAATGATGACAATAACCAAGGAAATGTTCAAGCTATCAACATTGTAACCGAATACATTAATATTTGTCTTCTAGGGAACTCTGTTAATTGCAACCATTGATGAAAACCTTATATGGTGACCTCAAGGACTGATCAGGAAAGAAATATATGGTAAAAACAAAGAGTTTTTGCTATATGCCTTCAACCTGAACATTTGAAGGCCTTTAAGACAGTTATAGCTCTGTAATTATGTTCTGCTTTTACAATATTACTTGAATTCTGTAGCAAAATCAATTACAAGCAATCCTGGCAGTAATCTATGATATAATGCAGCATATTACTTGATCTGCTAAAATTTGGTAATAACAAGAAACCTATAACTAAAAACATAGAAAAAACAATAGGAAGCAAACTAAGCACCCTTAGATCTCTTCTTTTGAATGGATGCTATTTCAGAACAATAGATTCTGTTAACCTAAATAAATTTGTAATTATTTTCAGGATCATGGTTCTTGCAATAAGATCCGAGGATTTGCTTTTATATAAAAGAAACCAAATAAGATACTTAGGCAGAACAAGCTCTGGATGCCAGTGACAGGATAAGGGATCCTACGTCTCTAATCAAAGTGCGTGTGCGTGTGCGTGTGCGTGTGTGTGCAGCTCTTGAAAAGCTATAACTCAACTCATGCAAACATGGACATTATCAAGGAATGTTTTCTTTCAGTTACAGCTTTCTTGATCCTGGTCTGGGGCAGACTAAGGTACTTTACCATTACCCAAACATCTCAAAACCCAGAAAAGCAACCTCTGCATTTTGATAACATGGCCTCAGAAATGTTGCAACCACCACTTCAAGCATTACATCCATCATATACACCACCTTCTTCTCCTAGCGTCCTGGCGTCGACATTGAATCCCAGTTACTAGAATCACAGGCACAACCCTCTCTTACCAATTATAATCGAGAATTATCTCAAACCCTAGAAACACAGCCCTTACATTTCACAGCCAACAACACAGATATTGTTGCAAACAGCACAATCACAGTCTCCTTATCTACTATGAAAACAGAGCTACAATTACCACCTCCATCACAACAAACACCTTACCCTGCCATCAATCCACAACAAATTAATATGGTCATTGTTAAGCAGTTCACTCTAGAATGGCCTGACGTTATCATAGCATTCTGTTTTGAATCAGCAATTCAAATAGCTCTCCAATACGAAAAACCTCAACATCCCAAACTCCCTGTTTCCTTATTCTTGCTTTCTTTTGCCATACTACTCACCTTTTGTTCTCTTCTTGTTTCACAATTAATTAGCAATAGGTTTCCTGATGTATCCAAAGTATTGGAGAAAATTGCAATATCCCTTGCTGCCATTGCATTTTTCACCACCATCACATCTCCATTGACCCTGAGCCTGAAGTGAAATGCTAGTAATATTGCTCTAACCATTGTACGTCTAATGTTATCTTGTGATAGAAAAATCTGCGTTGCGGGAGAGTTGGGTTGTCAGATAGTGATCTTTGTGCATGTTGAGAGTATTAATGATTTGCAGTCCTTTTTCTTAGGCAAACAGTATTGAAATTCAGGTCTCGGAAAAGCAGAAGTACTAGAGTTTCAGTTGTCCCTTGTTGGTTGAAGCGGATCTTCCTCCTTTCTCTGCCTCACGATTGCTTCAAACCTCAGCTGCACATGACGACTATCACAACCATAATTTGTATAAAGTAAAGAAGAAGAAAATTTGTATTTGGTTACTTGAATGAATGGAGAACTGCAGGAACTTTCTAGACTAAACTGCACTTGAGGAAGAGAAGAGTTAGATAGTTACAGGATTCTTTTAATTGTCATGCCTAATAGACTTGCTAAAAAGCTAACTAAACTGAGCTAGCATTTGCGAGCTAATGACTGTTTTGTTTTTGATTGAATGTTTTAGTGGACACCAATTATTAGGATTGACATAGGCCAACATGGAATATCCTTAAATAAATTCCAAAGTTATTTCATCTCATTTCCAACTTCATCAAGATCAATAAATTCTTATTCTATCATGGATCTTACTATACACATTTGTTTAAAGGGTTTCCAAGACTCATCTATTCACTAATGTAGAGATATATCCACTAGTGAGTTTTGAATTCTTAGTGTTTTTTTTTTATCAGAATTGAATTCTTAGTATTAGATATCCAAGTTGCATCACTATACCCTTTTAATATCACTAGATCACTAGTATAGTGTAACTCATAGTCCAAGGTGTACTTTAAATATTAAAGAACTCTATTTATTTCTTTTCAATAATCTATAATTGGATTAGAAGTAAATCTACTTAGTTTACTAATTGATTATGCAATATCTGATCTTGTACAATTGAGAACATACACTAAGCTCTTAATTATCTGAGAATATTTCAATTGGGGTATTCCCTCACCTTTATTTTTAGACAAATATACACTTTTGTTTATTGATATTTTGACAATGTTGTCAAAATTTATTGAGAATTTTCTCAATATAATAAAAACGAGACAATATCAATCTATTAGATGTCTTAATAATTTTGATTTCTAATATGACATTTGCAACATCAAAGTCTTTCATGTCAAATTTATTAGTTAATATTTTTCTTGGTGGACTTGATTATGTAATCATTGCTACCTAAAATTAGCATATCGTCTATATAAAGACAGAATGACATAATCTTTATGTAATGTTTTGAAAAATAAATAGAAAAGGAAAATAATGTCCTTGGAGACTTAGAAGTAGGTATAAATACATAAGGAGTATTGTGGTAATTGAATAAAACTTGATAAGTATAAATAAGATTTAAAAAAAAAAGAGGAAAATCTGATTTGAGAGAGTAAGAATCGGCAAGAGAGAAGAAAAGGGGAAAGAAGAAGAAGAGAAAAGAGGAAAAGATAAAGGAATGAGAAGACAGTTAGAGAAAATAAGTTTAAAAGGTAAGATTTATGCTTTGATGTGTATAACTATGTTATTTAGCTTTGATTTTCTATTTTTGTTGAAGATTAGGGTTTTGAAGATTTTTTTTTGGGTTTGATTGATCATATAATTGGAATATTATGTGTTAATTGTTATGAATAATGTGTTATTTAGTTTATTTTGGAAGATTTTAGGTGACGATGATGATTTTGAGTTATTATTTGTTTAAATGATGAATTTGAGTTAAAAATTTTGGTATATCAGTAGGTGATCTGTGGAAAAATCTGGTTTTGAAATTGAAGATGATGAAATTTCATTTTGGTCCCTCAATTTATGAAAATTACAATTTAGTCCCCAAACTTTGGAAAAAGTACAAATGGGTCCCTAGAGCATAATTCGAGATTTTGGATAGAAATGAGGATTTATTATGGGAAAAATTCCAGTATAGATATGAATTTATGACATTTTTAGTTTTTTCCTCCATTTTGATAAAATTACAATTTGACCTCTAAAAATCTGATAAAATTCCAAATTGATCCCTAGCTATAATTTTAGTTTTTTAGATTGGTTAGATAAATAATTGAGGGTTATTTTGTGAATTATTATTATTAAATTTTATGATTTGTTTTCTTTGGAATTAAATTTCGAGAAAACTATTTAATTTTTGGGTTTTAGAAAAAATGACTAATTTGTTCATAAACATATAGAGTTATGAATTAGACTCTTAGTTAAGTGTATTAAATAGTTTGTAAGTTCATTTCATGTTTTTTTTTTAATATGTCTCATTTTGTATTCAGATAATTCTGATATTCTACCTGCGGGACATCAGTATGATTTTTTTTTGTATCTGTTTTCGAGTTCTGTTAGTTTTTGAGTCAGGTGAGTAGATAATTTTTCATATGCATAAGAAATAATATAAATATTTGAATTATTAATACGAATTAAATCATGCTTCTTGATAATATATATGTTGATTATTATCCTTGTTACGATAAGGCATAATCAATTGTTGAATCTGAATTCTTGATATGCGCCAATATATACTTTTGAATTAATTTCTGAATTGATAGCTTCTTATTTGATTGATGTCATGAGTTAAGTCTTGAATTATGAATATGTTTGTTTGATTATGATATGAACATATGGTATGCCAGTTAGAATATTCATGTTAACAGGGTAGTGTTAGTCTTTGTATGCATCGTATCTGAAATCCTAGTTGGTCGGGGGAGTCACCAACCTGTGTGGACTGATCATCCTAGAGTATGAAGCCTCATGCTCATTACATTTAGATTTTCTAACGAGTTTTATCTTATGATATTCTTGTTATGGTCTATTTGAGAAACTTTCCTATAAGAACCTAAAGCTATAATTGTGTATATATTCCTTATTGTCTTAATGTTATTCGAAGAGGTGAGAAATAGAGTTTTAATCAAAAGAAATGGGGTGATAGTTCTAGCAAACAGGTAAAGGAATGTAAATGCTATCACAAGTATCATGTTGGACCTTGTCTTATCTGAAGAGGGGTTAAATGGTACTTTTAAACCCGTGGAGCAGAAACTAAAAAGCAATGCAAGGGTGTTTGCCTTAACATGTGAGGAAGCTACTAATGGCAATGATGTAGTTACAGGTACTCTCCCTTTTAATTATGTTGATGCTTCACATTCATTTATATCAGTAAAGTTTATTGCATGCTTAAGTAGTGTGTCTAAAAGGTTGTTTGTTTACGCGGCTGCGGTTGCTTTTAAAGCAAACCGCGTAAACTAGGCGTTTGGTGATATGAAAAAGGCAATTTACTGTTTGGTGGGACCCAAAATGTTTTCCTCAAACCGTTGTTTCGCATACATCAGCTAGGAGCTGCTTCTCGTGTAATTCACCTGGGCACTTTTCACAACAGTGCCCATGCCAGGTGATGCCAGGTGAATTATAATTCACCTGGCAACGCGAGAAGCATTCACCTAGCACTGTTCACGTGAACAGTGCCAGGTGAATTTTTTGGCGCTGTTCACGTGAACAGTGTTCATTGGACCGCGTCCGACCCGGTAAAAAAAATTTTAATTTTTTTAAAATTGTGTTTTACTTGAAAAACTAGTGTTTAATATTATTTAATAACACTATATAAATTAGAAGAATATCGCATGATGACGTAGCATTTATGGAATTTGATCGCAATTCCAATTTGTTTCTGATGATATTTTACCTGATTTTGTTGCACGCTCAAAAAACCATGGAAACTATAGTTCTTATCAGATGAATTTCATACGTGATGAAATTGTAGATAAGTTAATGGAATAATAAAAAATATTTGATATAAAATATTATTTATTTAATGATGTAATAATGGTAGTTAAATCTACAATATTTAAATTAAAATCCATCAATATTAATATATATATCTTTTTTAGTTATTTTATAACCTCAATTTGAAAAGCATGTTTAACCAAACACATTAAACTACTTTTTATTCAACCTCAATTTCAACCACAGTTTTAACCAAACATATATAAATACAAAATCAACCTCAACCAAAAGTACTTTTTATAAAACAATTTTTTTTCAAACCATAACCACAAAAGCTATCAAAATACCAAACAGACTCTTAGAAGTTAGATGAACCACTATATATTGTCACTCATGTTGAAGAAGTTTTCTTTGCACTGAATGAGGATAAAATTTATTGGCTCTAATCGTTTGTGCTTAAAATGATGAAAGACCAACTTTTCTATCCATTCACATTCTAAAATATATCCCTTGTGGTCCTCATATGATCTTGAATAAGTTTTTCTTAGTAAAAAACTCTGATTGGGATGACAACCCACACAGGAAGTCAAATAAAAATCTCAACAGTCAAAGGTCGATGCTAACTATAATCACACTCTATAATAGGGACAAACAAAATTCAAATATCAAAGATCAAGAAGATGCCGTGGAAAATCTATAGAGCCCGAGAAATTCACATGCTAGAGGGCATGCTTAAAATATTCAAGAGGTTGACTTATCGATAAGGAGATTTGTTTCCTATCTTGATAATTATTTGGATTTGAATCTTAAGATTTATATCCAAAACGATTTATTAAATTATTATGAAGATGTGTTTATAAAATATTATAAGAATGAGACTTATTTTTGACATGCAGACTAATGTGATGTCATGAAATAAAAGAAACACTTCAATGAAAAAATATCCACTATGAAAAAAAAAAAAGAATAAATGCTCGAATATAAAAAGAACAGACTTCTAGCCTTTGGGATGTAGGAGATGCCTTAGGCAAGGACAAGATTCTCCTCAACTACTCTCCACTGTCTAGAGCTTATGCTTCTATGCTCTGTGCCCTCAACTCAATCAAAAAATTTCAAATCGGAAGGAAGATAAATTTCACCTCATTAGGTCACTTTGACAATGGAGCCCACATGAGCTCCTCCTCCTTAACCGGCCCCTGCCTGTCAAATGTTTTTTTCGTTGTTGTCAGTTGGGAACTTGGGAATCATTGTCGGACATCCAAGCCAACCACCCCACCTTTCACTGTTGTCATGTTATAATCTCAAAGAAAAGGTCAATTAAGTGCGGCTAAAACGGAGGTCTGTGAAAATTTATTTTTTATTAAATTTATTTTTTATAATTTTAAATTATTTTAATGTATTGTGATGATATTAAAAATAAATTAAAAAAATTAAAAAAATATTATTTTAATATATTTTAAAATAAAAAACATTTTAAAAACCAAACATAACATACTTTTAAATACTTTAACTATATATATATAACAATTCGTATTTGCGGGATCTGTGGAAATCTTGTAAGAGCTCTACATAATAAATTATCAAATTAACATAATGTAAAGTATAAAAACAACTGAAGCATTATGAGTTCGGGAGTTTTATTTTTATATGTTATTAAGGTTTTATGAGTTTAAATATTGTCCATAAGTATTAGAATCGTTTCCACCTTTAAATATCGATTTTGGTTTAATAAAAAAAATTACAAAAAAAAAAAAGGATGGTCTTTGAATTATTGATTTATAAGATTGTCTAAACAAAAGAAGCTCTAAGAGTTAAAATTAGAAATTATCACTAAAAAAGCCTGCCTGCCTTGGATGAGAGGCTAGGACGAGACATAGAGATCGGACTACGTTTTTATAGGAGTACTGATCTTCTAAGGATTTTTAGAATTTGATTGTCCATATGTATTCGTATCTTTTCCGTATTTTAAATATGAATTTTGGTCCAATAAAAAAAAGAATTACGAAATGAAGGATGTTTATATGCAATTTCATATAAGATTGTTCTGAATCAATAAAATGTTGGTTTAACGGTTAAGATACTGTTATATCTCTGCAAGGATAAAAATACAAGTTCGATCTTCAGGAAACGTATTTATTGGGAGGGACAGCCACGAATCCCGAATGAAATTAGACTCATCATTTTAAAGGGTATAAGGATACTCAAATAAAAATCCAAAAAAAAATTATAAGATTGTTACGGGGATAACCTCTCTAACAGTTAAAATTTAAAACTTTTATTAAAATATCGTAAATGGGAGTGGAATAAGATGAAGACATGAAACTGTTTTTATCGTTTCTCTTATTGAGAAAAAAAAAAAAAAAACCCTATAATTTCATTAATGAAGGCATATCATTGCTTACAACTTCCCTAGCTACTAATTGAGTGAGGCATTAACTAAAATGATGGCCAAATAGCGATAAATGTTAGTTGGATAGAAGACAAATGATCGAGGACCCGCTTGTAAGAATTGTGACCATAATTAATAACCAATCAAACCACCATAGCATAAAGCTAGGGGAGGTCCATAATCTTACATATATAGAGTAAATCATTCTTGAGGGTTTCCGGCTTTAGGAATTAAGGGGAATCATCAGAAAGTAAAACAATTTTCACCTTTAGGTAACTGCTAATAATCATCCACAAAGGGGGCGGGGGTGTACTTTTGTTATGCAAGTCAACACTTGCGCAAATCATGTCTGCTTGATAGATGATGATATTCATATTTACAAAAGATATATAGTTTCGAATATATATATATATCAGTTAATCTATACTTCAACGATGATTTTCTGGGTTTTTTAGGTCTTTAATTCCTCCACCGAGCAACCATAAATGGACAACAAATGGCAATAAATGCCTTGTTGGTTTTGACTTGCTAGCACTCATGCATTATGAGACCTGCGGAGCATTCTTAGCAGTCAGGAATAGTGCTCTTTGCCTAATGCAGAGTTTAAAAGAAAAGTTCATATATATACATAGTAAGAACCTAGAACAATGTCTCTTCCAGTACGAAAACACTTGCAAGGCACCTCATTTTGATGGATCAAGGTCGACATACAGGAAGGAACGAAGCTTTAATTAATTTCTTATGAGTTATGCAGTTGATTGGATTTCCAATCACAGTTAACATATATACTGTACATGTCTGATCACCTTCATCATATATAACGCAATGTCTTGTAGCGTTCTATAGCGTTGCGTGATCATGAATTTCGTATCAATTCTGCTGTGGACAATATTAATTTGCCACACGAAACCATGTGCTGAGGTTTATTATGAGTTTGGTAGGACTAGTACCGTGTCACCCGAAAGGGACCATTGTTAGAAGAAAATGCGAAGCTATACCCATTTTCTTAGTTGTGATCGGTTCATAGAATTATGGTGGACGAAGCATATTTATTCTGGAAAAAACTTTACTGCAAAAACAAGTGTACGTGTGATTTTATTCTGATTCACTTTATTACCAGCAAGCAAGATCATGTCTGGGAATTGCCCCAGGTTTTGCCAGTCATTTAAATGAAAAATATTTTTTAATTAATTGTAAGTAATTGCCATACATTTTTTATAAAGATTTTGCTTAAAGCACTTGCCTGTATAGCATAGAATAGTCTCCAAGAGGCGTAACATGATAGCAAAAGGTTTGAG
Organism: Populus trichocarpa; assembly: GCF_000002775.5. Lineage (NCBI taxonomy): Eukaryota > Viridiplantae > Streptophyta > Magnoliopsida > Malpighiales > Salicaceae > Populus > Populus trichocarpa. The sequence goes on along the minus strand of NC_037298.2, from coordinate 11,812,995 downwards.
ATCTGCACAGCAGGCCTCGAGTTCGAGTCAGGATGTGCACCTCTTGTAAAAAGCTAGGACAACCGGGGTTTTACTCGCTCACCTGGACCCACAAAGTGCACTTTCCGGGAGGTAGAGTTTCCTCAAATCAAAAAAAAATTATAGCATAGAATATAAAAAAAGAGAGGAAGTAGTTTAAAGAATCACAAATCAAATATATTAATTAAAGAAAAGCTATCATGTGTATAAATTTGGAATCAATCAGCCATAATCTATCTCAAGATTAATTTTTTTAATATAAAACTAATTAAACTTAACTATTAAATTCAATACATGAAATCTCATTAATTATCAATTGTCTTCACCCTATCCAATATTGACCTCTTAGTTAGAGTAGCAAGGGATTCTTCATGAAAGACAAGCAGAATCACACAGTTTTTTTCTCCATTTTACAGAAAATTGGTTCATTTATTTTGATTTTCAAATAAAATCATTGATAAATTATAGCAGAATTATTGGCGTCTTTCCTCTCTCTTGCTCCCAAATCATCAACCATGAATAAGATGCGGTGAAATCGAATTGCAACCAACCCATTAGAACAACAAACAGCAGAACCGACTGAAATTTCTATAACTCTTCCCTTTTCTTTAACAAAATATATAATAATTTAGCCAAAGTGTTACGGAAAAATAAATTGTATTTTAAAATTTTATTTAAATTTTTGAATTGATTTGATTTTTTAATATAATATTAAAATTTTAAAGACCAAATGATCAAATCTCACCGTTTTTATTTATTAGATAAAAATTAAATACAAGTTAAAATGAGTTTATAAAAATTTAAAAAATTATCAATTAAAAATATATATTAAAAAATAATAAATTATATCTTAAAACTTACCACACAATTTAAATTTTTAAAATTTAAAATCATTATAGTACTAAAATTCAATCACTGTATATAAAGGTGTGACAGATGATGAGACTCCCAAAATCAAGGCCAGATGTTTCTGAGCACAAAAAGTAATTAAAGAAAATACAAAATTAATGAAACCAAAAGATATGATCTATTCCCTTAGGGTAGGCTAAGGCCACTAATTGATTCGAGGAACACGTAAGAGTCATTGACTGTTAGAAGGGAAGACAAAGAGAAGCACCCCAACGTGTGAAACAAAAAGGGGACTGATGTTCATTTGATTGGCCCCACGTTTAAGAAAATTAAAACCCAACCTTTGAAAACAACATTAACGGGAAACGCTCGTCATCTTCTTGGGAACGCCCTTTCCTCTACCCCTTTCTCTCCTTTTCTATTCCCTTTTTATATATTAATCTTCTTGTTGAGCGTTCAAGTTCTAGGACGACACACTACTCCTCTTTACTTTTCTTGTTTAGCTATCTCTTACTCCTGATCTCTTGCTTTCTCGGCACTGGAGATAAGTAGAGAAGCAAACTTACGGAGAGATAAATGAAAATGGGTCTCATGCTGATCAGGAGGAAGAGGAAGAAGAAGCGTGATCAATTGTCTGGCAAGATCAGATCATACGTGCATGCTATACATTCAAACTTACCTGCAAGTTTCTTTGGCCCAGAGAAGGATTAGAGATATACACATGGGGTTTGCTTTTGGGAAGTCTGGTCTCGGAGAAGAATTCACCGAGGCAAACAAATTATAAATTTAGCGGCGTACATGGGAAAGCCAGGCATTTGACTTGTTCTTCTTTATCTTGTTTATGTTCATGTTCTTGGTTTCGATTCTTGTTTTTCTTTTCTTTTCCTGTTATGGCTTATAAAATATGGGGAATGGGGTTAGCTAGAGAGATAGGGTTACAATAAGAAATATATTCAAACTGCTCTTAGAATTTCCAAGGCAGATTTGCTGGCAATGAAATTAACAAGGTTTGGCTGGTTTCCCGGGTCTGATGTCTTCTTTGCAATTTGCAGTCCTGTTTTTTGTCATCAAATGATCAATCATGGAGTACTTTCTACATATAAACAGTATTATAATTAATGTTAATGCATCACTGTTTGATGATTGAATGTTCTTTGGTTTTATTTTACTATTTTATGTATGAATTAATCCCTTCTGTACCTGATGATGATCAATCGTGGATAAACTGTTCATATTGCTGATGTATAAAATCAAAGGAGAATGTCTATGTAAGAGCCTTTATCAATCTTGATTTGCAATAAGAACTCAGTTTTTCAAAAAAAAAAAAAAGCTAATTGATTTTCAATAATTTTAGTATTTTACTAGCTATATGAAATATTGTGTAGTATCATCAGGCAATTAATTTGATTTCCCAGCCATACTAGCTAGAACCGTGTGAGCCAAGTCCTTGCCTTCAACTCATGCTGGTCCTACTTACTTGTTTGGTGTGGTGTTGTATCAATGGCCGAATTTAAATATATTTGGTGCTTTTCATCTGCAGTGTCGGTTTCAGGGTTTTGAACCTTCACCCACCACCATGATTAATTTAACATCTGTACATATAAATGATTAAGACAATACTTTCAACCAAAAATAATTCCTGGATAGTAATATACTACATGACTATTTGTGTGTTATGCTGTGCATCAGAATAATTGTTTTATAATATCGGGGAAATTTTCTAGAATTATTATTAAATCCAATAAAGTAGATGAAATTTGAATCTTCTAACTTGATTCCTTTTCTATTTTGATTTTTAAATTATATTGCATGAAAGTTATTTTAAAATGACTCAGTTAATGTTATAGATCTAGAGATAAATATATATATGTATGACCCAAAAAGATAAAAAAAAATCTAAGGACAAAGATAACCAAAATGATCGGTCAAATCTTTTGAATTTAAAATAATATTTCAATATGATATTTTTGTAAACATTGAGAAGTGTACATGTTAGATTCATGTACACTGAGTAAACTTGTGATTCATGTTATGGATTCCAATAATATTTTTTTAATTTAATTATATGATAACAAAATATGAATATCAATTTAAAATCAATCAAATATTGAATGATAAAATTAAAATAAAAAAAAACATAAAAAAAATCTAGGCACTTGGGCTTGAGACAAGCATGCATGCTTGAGCCATAAATTTTTTAAAGGGTCGGCGACTTGCCTTTCACCCCTTATAACTTTTTTAAAAAAATAGATTACATGCCAATTGTTGGGTTACGACTAAATTTTAAATATTATTGTGTTGGCCAAAAAAACCAGGAAAGGGTTTTTTGGGTTGAAAATCCATTTGTCAACTTATTTTCACATAAAAAAACACATTCAAAACACCTTAAAAAGTCTTCAAATTACATTATTACTTCGAAACACCTCAAAATCACCCCAAAAGGTGAAAATCAACTAGTTGAAAAATCTTTAAATATATGAGTTTGATATCTTTTTTCAATGATGTTTAAAAAAAAAAATCATCACTATCAAACTTTTAATGTTCAATGAAACTCGTTGATATTAAAAATGACAGGTTACTTCATCAAAAAGTGACTAAATCAATGATTTTTTTCTATTATCGCTATTTTCAATTGACTTTCTCTCTTTTTTTTTAAAGTCATGAACTAAAAAATAAAAATAGAAAGAACTTTTGGACAAAATTAAAATTGGTGAGGATTTGGGATTATGCATATTTTTTCTACATGCTTTACATTTCAATCATTTTTTTTAATTTGGTATATTTATTAATATTTTTTTAAACAGTGAAGCACCTCAACTCAATTTATTTTCCAAACTTTTTTATTCCTTTCAATTTGAGTTATTTTGTGGCCTGATTAGATTAAATTAGGAACAATATGATAATATATAAGTATATATTAACAAAAATATCTTCAGGGTTTTCTTACGTTTTTTTTTTAAAAAAAAAACATATTTGGTACTTCTCTTCGATTTTTTTTTAATTATTAATTGAATTCAAATTCAAAATATAATATGAGAAAAAAGAAACTGATTCATGATTTAACAAATGAAGTCTCAAAGGGCTAATGTCTAGTTAAGGTAGACATGAAAATATTAAATAGTATGTGTGCTGCCTGTCGTGGCACTCTAATAGTTGTTCGATGACGTAAGATTATTGGAGAAATATATGAAGCAGAGTGGTAATTTTTTATTTTTTTTATTTTATTTATTTTATTTATTTTATTTTTTTTATTTTTTTTTGGTATTTTAGTTTTGCACGTAGTAGAGGGTGTCGGGAGTTAGGCCATTTCAAAAATTACGGCTCGCATTACGCCCGAGGCTCAATTACTTGTTGACCACCAACTCTACTCTTCCTTGTTTTCTTTTTAAGTAGTGGCCCCTCCCAAGGTTCATGTTAGTCCATGTGATTGTATAGTGTTTTCAAACATATCCTTAATATTTATAAATTCACCCCTTCAACTTATTCGGCCACAACATCTTTTTATTTAGAGAATAATTATTGTTTTTTTTATTAATATGGGTGTTCGAGTCTGCTTGCGCGCACCTCGATTAATCCCGCGGACCCTGAAGTTAACGACCATATAAGCCTCTAGTGACAATGAAGGAACTGGAACTCGGGATTATCGTTTTATCTTCACTACTATATTGAGAAATATGAGCTAGTGATAAAATCTGGATAAAATAAAATAGTCTGATTATATTATTTTTACTTGAATAAAATTATAATTAGCAACTCTAATCTTCGTCCGATCATTTATTAGGAGAGTGTTTTGATGTGCTGATATCAAGAATATCTTTTTAAAAATAAAAAATAATAATTGTCATACACCTAAACACTATCTAAATTGGATTCCTGTGTCTGCAGCTTCAATTTTTATTTAAGAGTAATTGTAGCCCATTGTTAATTAATAATTTTTTTAAAAAAAGTTGGTAGAATTAAAGGTGTGTCTACGTGCGTGCATGCCTGTTTTTTTAATTTGTAATTAATTTATTTTTTTTGTTTTCATCTATGATCGTGGGAAATGTAACGGGGACTTTGAATGTTCAACGACAAGAATGCCTTGGAATATTATAGTTTGATTAAACATTGGATAAAAAAAAATATGATGTTAATATTTGACACTACAACAACACCTCATTGACACGTGAATGATTCCTTTTTCTAAGATAGGAAGCGGGAAAATCTTATTTTACTTCGAAAGTAACTATCAAATTTATTTAATGAGAAGAGAGATAGAGCAAAAAAGAGAAAAATAAGTGATAAAAAGTAAAAATTATTTTCATAAAATCATCTTCGATGGGTTTGATCAACACAACTTTCTCTTTTTCGTGTTTATTTTATTCATGAACTCAATATTAATCTCTTTTTAGAGAGCAGATTTTTCAATATTCCCAAGTAAAATGACGATAGCGGGTTGTTTGTAGTTTGAATACGATGAGAAACATAAATATTATGATTATAATTATAATTTTATAAATAAAACTAAAAGAACATAGTGATTCCTTGTAGCATTGCATATAACTCAAGATCCATGGTGTTCATGATGGATTGCACTATGGAATCTATAGTGTTCATGATTTCTTCTTCTTCTTCTTCCTTGTTTAGGTCCCTTTCCACTTTTTTCATGGCTTGGTCCTCCCTAGTCAATATTTAATTTCATCCATGTCATCCTTATAAGCCATTATTACAGTTACAGCTCAAAACTAAAAGAACTAAAGAACTAAAATAAAGACATTGTACGCACACTACAAGTTTTATCTCTCCAGGTTTTTGTCAACATTCTCTTGGCTAGAGCTCTGGTGGTTTTGATTTGATGGAGTTGGGCTTGAAATGGGAATTCTTGTATGTTTCAGCTTTCCCCCTCCTTCTCTTTACGCTCTGGGCCCTTCGTCTTGGCATTCCCCGATATCTTCTGATCAGATAAATATAGTTGCCCTTACCATTCCATTTTAGTCCAGTTTCCAGTTACCACTTTTCCCTATGCTTACACGTCTTGTTTTGACACATGAGCTCTTTCTATTTAATGCCTTTGACTTCGGAGACTGGTTTCCTCAACTTTCAGCATCCTCGATCAGGACTGCCATGGCAACTTGGCCTCAAACAAACCCTAATTTTTCCTATGTCCGGATTAATTGGTGTCCTTTCAGGTTACAAGCAAACTATTTTTCCCCTTTTGGGTTTTCTATTCTCTACTTTGTTTGGTCTTGACCTTGTTATCCTCAAGCCTTGCTTTGTCTACTGGTTTGAAACCCAGGTGCAGTTTTTAAGTGAATATCTCTTGCTCTAAACTTTTCTCGACTGTCATGTCTGGTATTTTGATATTATTCTCTCTATTTTTTAGAATAGTTATGAGAAAATCTCATTTATTAGAGGGACTTGAGTTTTTCTTTTCTTTTTTCCCTTTTCCTCAACACTTTTTCATGTTTATTGCTGTCAATTATTCATAGTTATAAAAATTATTTCATTATCCATGTACCTGCATTTTTGTTCCTTTTTATTTTATCACTGGCGTTCATCCACTACAAGTTCAAATAGGTTGGCCCTCACGTTTTCATTCAATCATTTCTTTAGCTCTGTTATCTTTCATGTTGAGGGATTCCTAGCCATTTAGGGTTATTTGGTGCTGCTCTTGCAGAAGGTGTAAGGGCTTAATTACTTAGTGAAAATTAAGGGGTTTTGCAAGCATTTATGGCCTTTTGGTTGAAAATGTAATCAAGAAAAGAGAGCTTAGGAACCGACACCACCATAGAAAATATGTAACCATGAAATAGGTAAGCATTGATAAGAATGGACAGGTCGTTGAATATTTTCATTTCCAATAAGTACCAGTCCTCCCACCGAACCAAAATACTAAAGTCTTATCTTCTTTTGACTTTTGTTTAATGCCATACCTGTTTCGGTGTCTGTTGTTCGAGTTGTTTCTGCTGATTTTAAATTACCCTTTTGGATTAATTATGAGATTAAATATAATTTGTTTTTGGCTAAGTGTTTAGTTTTTTCTATCCATTTGTGTTCTTTGTTGATCTGTCTTGCTTTGTTGCTCCTCCCATGTTATTTTACTTTCGTTGTGGGCATTTTTTTTTTCTATTTAAAAACGTCGTTCCTTTCTGCTTCATCCACCTTCTCCTCCCCTTCCTTTGCAGCTTATTTTACTTTCATTTGACTTTGAATATTGGGAATTCTTCATTTGTTTTTTTTCCAATTTAATTATCGGTTGATCTCGCCATTATCCCTTTTTTTCTTTACCTGTCATGTTGCTCCTACTTGTGCTGCCTTATAAGGGTCGCTGTTTTGTCTTATCTCTCGAATTTTGTTTTTTTTAATGTTATTTTGTTCTCTCTGCAAACAGGCTTGCCTGTATAGCTTCAGCTCCACCTTTTGCAAATTGCTTCGAATTCATATTTGTAGATACGACGTCGCCTTCTTCTTGCTTTGCTTTTTCTTAGCTGAAATTCAAACCTTCTTCATTCATTCATGCTACAAATTCCCTTCTATCTTTCAATGATCTTTTATGTTTTCTTTAAATTTCCTCCTCGAAATCTTCTCCTTTGGTGTTCATTGCTTTCTTCTTTTTCTCATATTTCAATCATTCAAGACTTTTTTATGCTTGATAAATCAGTTTGCACAGGTCCACCGCCATGCTTTTTACCCCTTTTTGCTTGAGTGGTATTTGTGTTTTCGTCTAGGACTATTTTAAAATCAGATATCTTCTTTCTTTTTTCCCCCTTCATTTAGGGCAACATCCTCTCTCTCTCAACAACTTGCTTTGCTTAGTAAATGTGTTGTTTACTTATATTTTTTTACCTGATAAATTATTATTTCTTCTGTCAAACTCACTTCTAGTTGCTGCAATGGTTTCTTGTGCTCACCTAACCTCCATGACCAGCGTGTCATGGGCCCAGACTCAGAAGAACCAGCTAAAGAAATGATGTTGCCAACAACTTTTAATGCCCCTGCCTCCAAATCAGAGAAATAAAAACAATCCACATAGCCTTAATAAAAGGTTTCATTCTCATCATTTTAAGTTGTTCCATATAATCTTCGATCCATTCTTTAAAATAAAACATTTTATAAGTATCTAATTGTTGATTTAGTGATAAAAATTTGGGATTAAAAGATTTGTTTTTTATGTAATTTCATATTCGAGCTCTATGATTGTTAATATGATAGCCACTAGAATCTTATATAATCGTTAACTTCAGGACCCGTGGGACAGGACCCGTGAGATTAGTCGAGGTACGCGCAAGCTGACCTGGATACCCATATTAATAATAATAATAAAATTTATAAACCACACAACCTTACAATCATAGTTGCTTAAATTAAAAAAAGAAAAGAAGACTACTTCATGGATATTATATTACGATCAACCTATTTATTCTTAAACCATTCAAGGGGCTATCTATTCTATTATCGCTACACTTCTAATTAGGTTAAGAAAAAAACAAGAAACATTTCTCATACTTTATCTAACAAGATTTCTTGATTTTAGTTGTTACAAGTCAATTAATTGTTACACAGGGAATGCTGGCAATTAAAGATGATGCAAATGGAGGTAACATACTCGCACGAAAAAACTAGCATGTTTAGAGGGGGGGAAGAGGTCTTATGCAGTGTGAAGGGATATCATATAGTACAGGTGGGGAAAACAAAATATAGAAAACAGTAAAAATCCCTTTTGCAGTGTGAAGGGATTTAATACGATAAAATGACAAGTAATCACCATAAAATATGAATGTGGATCTCTTATATTTCGAACATTATACATAAATAATGGTTTTTCCTTGTAAAAATGAAAGTCTTCTGCCATTGTAAACCATGAACTTGTCATTTACATATTATCTTTCAATGGAAAATAAAGCCTATGACCTGAAATACAAAGACAATAAACATATTGAATTATGCTCCTCCTTTTATCATTATAATGATGTAGAGTTACTTGATTTATGTTATAACATATTGAATTATGCTCCTCAATGATTCGGCAGTTTTCTCCATCTGAATGATTTAAAGTCAGTAAGAAGAACAATTCCGATCTTACTTGCAGAAAACATAGCAAGTATGTATCTTAAAGGAACTGACCATGTCCTTGTGTAAGATGAAGACTTCCACCTTAGGAGAGCATTTGAATATCTCTTGCAAGACCAACCAACGATCATTTCCACTAGCTTCAATCTCCAAACGAGTCAAATTCTGAAATCAGGAAGATTGTCAAAGCCAGGCAACTTCTTATGAACTGTGTCTGATAGCGTCTGTAAAGGGATGTCTATGTGAGGGAGGGTGTGATCAGACCATGGAAAATTTAAGCACAACAGTAAAATGACGAAGAAACTTACCTCATAGTAGAATCACACAATTGTAAGTTCTTGACAATAGGCATGATCGGTCTCAAAAACTGAACTGTCATGTCAATATAATCATCTACTTGTATGGTGAAGACATGTTCATAAGCAACACGGAGAGCTGCCTCTACCAGTGAGTACAGAGGCTGCAGCATCGTGGGACACCAGTTAGTGTAAGAAGCTCAAGGTTAGGGGTATCAAGAGTAAGGGGGGTGTTAGAAACATGATAGTGGTTGCTTTTTAAATTGTTTTTTTTACTTGGAAAAACATTAAAATAATATTTTTTATTTTTTAAAAAAAAATTTAACACTAGTACATCAAAACAATCCAAAAATAATAAAAAAATTAATTTTAAACAAAAATAATTTTAAAATTTGACAAACCGGTGGTTGCACCGCCCAGGCAAACACCACTTTTAGTGCTCTACAACCAGGATCCTTCACGTAATAAGCAATAAATGTAAATCTTATGATCAAGCGTTCCAGTGAGCTTGAGCATATACGTAAGGCGTTCCTGGATTCACAATCTTCATGTTCAAATTTCAGTGCTTCAAGGACCGGGGAACCTGCTAATAGTTTCTCTATGGAAGCATGATCATCAAGCATCAGGAGGTCTTGAAGATGAAGGACCTTGAGACATGGAAAGCGTACACCAACCCCAAGAAGATCAATATCAATTCGATAACTAAGGTCCAAAGCCACTAATTTCTCACAACTAAAAATTCTCCGAGGCAACAGAACATGATCAGACGTGTATAGTATAAGCTCCTCAAGATTGTCCTTAATTGCAGCAGAAATCTATTGCTTATACAGGAAGAAGGATAGCTTCCATGCACTCTGAGATGAAATTTTGCAATAGAGTTTTCAGGAGAGTTATGAAGATAACAAAACCTATCCATGAAATCCCCAAAGGTGGTCTCTCTTTCTGCTGATAGTTGCCACCGAATGTGATCATCAAAATTAAAATTGGCAAGTGATGTCCAGAGTTCTCTCCAACTTTTGGACAAAATGCTGGTTCGCACAGCATCTTTTATAGGAAGAAACGAGAGTACATGACCAAGAATCTCATTAGGCAATCTACAAATCATATCTTTATTCGCTTTCTTGTAACGTTTTCGTCTATTGTCTTTTGCCATGGTCTTCAAAGGTGAAAGAGAAAATCTTTAAAATCAAAGTAACTTGAAAGAAACCAAATCATACAACACTTGGAATATTATAAGAGGAAAATCATTAATCAAATTATAATATCACTTGTAAAATAAATTAAAGAAATGAAATGGAAAACCATTTAGAATTATAAGAAAGATACATATTGTTGAATGGTTTGAAGAAGAAGAAGAAGAGGAGGAGAATTAGGCAAAACAAAAGTCCAAGAAACGAGGACAAGATCAACCAAGAAGGTATATAATTAAAAAAGCGAAACTAAATACTTACAAGATTAACAGTGAGGACTTTATTGAGGCAAAGAGATTAATTTTTCTGAGGAAAATCAATGGTGATAGTGCCTCTGATGCTCTGTCCCTTCTTCAATTTACCTCCAAATACTCGTGTCCAAGTGACATGACGCGGGTACAGGTATGAAAAACAGATCTAACTCCCCACCAAGACTTTGGACATGGCTTCAGTTGCTCATCCTATGAGGACATAGTTATAATTAACATGTAAAGATAGCTAATATTACTAAGGGTATAGACCATAAGAAAAATTATCATAAAATGATTATGAACAAAGATGAAACTGTCCAAACAACTAAAGGAAAGAAAAAGTCAACTACAATTATTTTAGCTTTCCATATGAAAATTCACGATCGGTATCACAGTAGATGCTATCATAAGTGTTTTGAACCATAGACTCTCTCATCTGAGATGGCCATACATAAGTCTTAATGTAACTTCGTACATCACTCACCCTCTAACAGAGTGTGTTCAAAGTGAGATCAATTACAACCAAAGAACAAAAAGATCAGTTCACAGTATGCACTACCATAATTCATTCGAGACCAGAGAATAAATACCACTAATAAAGAAGGTTGACAGTGGATAACTTGTTGAATAAAAATATGAAAGTAGAATGCCTCTGCCTCCTACACAGTAGTAGGTACTGGAGGAGGAGGAGGAGGAGGAGCATTTCAAGGCTATTCCTGTACTTGGAGACGCTACTTGTTCACCGTTTATCCCTTGATAGAGAAGGTCGTGAACATAGTAGCCATTTAGCCACTTTCCATGCACCTTTTCTTCCCTACACTCACGTTCTTCTTTCCCTCTATATCACTGATTGTTTTCCTCTACATTATTTGTGTTGGCTGCTAACTGAACATTATGTTCCTCCAATTCGGCATTTTATCGAGCACTTAAAAAGTCAAGTGTAAGAACCATTCCCCTTCTCACCAACCAATTTTCCTACACTGATCCTTTCCAACTGGATAGTTATGAGTAGGATAAATACATGTCTACAGTAGGCAGCCTCGAATTTATCAGTTATAGCATGAAGTACATAGATTTATTAATATAATTTCCACAAGAAAAAAAGAGCTCATAGGGACATAATAATAACCTGAATAATTGAAATTAGTGATTCCTTAAATACTTGAGGGATCTTCCAATGTCCCCTGCTGCGAAACCAAAAACCTCAAGTCATCTACCAGTTCATCAAACCACGACACCACAAACAAAACCAATCTCTCCTTGTGGGAGAACAACAACATGGCTCTTCCTAGTACCAAACCCAGAATTCAATATATTACCTACGATTCATGCATAAGCATCCCAATGCCATAATTACAATGGAGACTCAAATAGGCTGCAGTTTTTCCACATTAATAATCTAAAAATTCACTACATCGAGCCTTCAATAATGCGAGAATGAGATGAAGAGAAACATTCAGGAAGAAATCTAAATTTATGAACTAAGAGTAACACTCAAAGTGAAACCAGCCACTCTTACTTACTAACCTGAATGTATGAAATCTAAAATGATAATTGTTTGTCGTTACCAAACACGGCATCAAATTCAGAATGGCTTCTTCTTACATCATCATCTTCCACAACCTAAGCGAAGACAATCAATCACATCGATCGTCAACAAATCATTACCCATTTTGCAAAACATAAAAAGAGTGTCCCTGTTATTAGGGCCCACAAACTAGTTTGTAGAGCCCACGAATCCTAAAGACTCAAAAGTCATCCAATGCAAACCCACTTATCAAGTTAAGCTTTGGTCTCTTTTATTTATTTGCTCACAATTCACCCACTCAATACCTTGCACGTGCATTAGCGACACGTTAACTAGTACGGTACCGTACACTGACACTTCATGTTCCTTTCCCACGTCAGCAACAGATTAATAGGAAGCTTGTCAAAAATCTTAGTGACCGTTGTACCGCAACCGCCTCAACAACAAACCCTATTATATAAATATATTGGTGTGGGAGACATGGCTTTATAGTTACGCGCTTTGATTTTTAGTGTGTTTTCGATTTTCTATCTGCAATTCTTTAGGGTTTGGTTTTATAATCTTCTGTCTTGTTTCCACCAATTTCTTTCTTTATCAATCACCGAGAATTAAAGAAAGAAGTTAAAGAAAGTAAGCAAGTAGTTCTCTCTGTGTTTTATCTTCGAGAAAGAAGATTTGTTTCTCTCCTTTGATGTTTCTGTAAGTAAATACAGTTTTTTTATTTCCTACGACTTTGTTCCTCGTTAATTCTCGTACCTTTCTTTAATTCCAACTGACAGCTATGTCGTTACATAGCAGTAGGGTACAGTTTGTACCACAAAAACCAGAAACCCTAACCCCTGAACTACCTCATGGTTATCGTTTCCGTCCCGATGATGAAGAACTAGTCCGTTTCTATCTCTACCCTAGAATCACAAACCCTAAACTCTTCACCACCATCCATACTCCCATTAGAGATACCCATATCTTTGGCGACCAAGCCAAAGAACCTTGGCAAATCTGGGAATCCTTCCCCAAACGTCATGGCGAGGATCTCTTCTTCTTCACTCAACTCATCAAGAAAGGGAGGAACTTTGTGCGCAAAATTAGCTGCGGGCCTGGTACATGGCATCAAGAGTTCAAAGACCCTCCTTTCAATGTCTCCATCGACCCCGACTGCAAAGTCTCTGTCATCAGAAGGCTTTTCACTTACCAAAATCCGAAATCTGACCAGAATGGCTCCTGGTTCATGTTTGAGTACAGCCTGCCATCACTTTCTGAACAAATTGTCTTGTGTCGATTGAGAAAGAAAGAAGTCCACTCCACTGAGACAGTACAAACTACAACAACCGCAACAACTAAAAAGAGGAAGAGGGATGCTGACAGTGAAATTGTTGATGATGCAACAAACACCATACCGCAAAAGCCCAGGATCGATGAATTAGATCAACATCAGCAACAGATTATGGGTTTCTATGTGGCCGTAGAAAACCAACAGCAGCACTTGGAGCTTGAACCGGTCTTTGATAATTGGGCAGAATTCGACCATTCTGAGTGCATTTATTTTGAGAATGTGCAGGATCTTGAAAGTTATCTGATGGCTGATGATTCAGATATTACTTCCACGAGCAATGTTGCACCCGAACCAATTATATATGCATTTAATCCTACAGAGAACTTGCAGTCAATTGAGGTTGAGTGCGTCGAAAATGATGGGGAGGCTGCCTCAACACAGGATGATGATTTCTGTTTTAAGATGATTGATTTTAGTGGTGGATATGACGAGGCAGATGGGGTTCTAGCAAGTCAAGCAACAGCAGAGGCTAGTGTTTATTGGGTTCAGGCTACACCAGATCTGGATGGAACCTGCACTGCTGATGCTGTTGATTATGGTCTTGAACATGGAGTTTGCGATTCAAGCCTCACCAATTGGTCTGGGTCATTTTCTCAAATGCTGCTAGAAGCAAATTACTTGCCTGATTGAAGAAAATGAGATTCAGATATTCCAAACCCTTCCCACATGGGGAGTTACTATTGATACCATGTCCTTCTCTTTGCTTTTCCTCAAGATGAGGGCAGCTAACATCCAAGGAAGCTGCGCTTAGATATTTCTGAAGTGCTGTAGTCTTTTTTCTATTTTTTACTTAATTAGTGTCTGTTAACATGTAAAGAAATTGTTATATCCCCTTTTTCTTAACTGTAGGCTGTTCAAATCTTGTTTGTGCTGGTGTCTTATTGTATTAACCTTGGGTTTATGTTACTATAATGTAGCAGACTGTAGGAGTTTAATTGTTAATAAAATCCTGTTTTATTACTCACTTTTGTTCTTGTTGTCCTGTCGAGAGTTCTGTGGATTTCTGCTCAGATCAAACCTATTAAAAGTAATCGCGTCCTCTCCAACTATATAGGTTTGTAATAAGGGTTACTTCTTTTAGATAAAATATAAATCACGAAGGGAATAGGCATGAAAAGTACGGATTTTGACCCTAGCTTATACTACTTTCTAACTTCTAAGCACATGCCATAGGCATGAAAAGGTTAGGACATGTTGAGTAGGACTACTCGACCTTTCTCAATAACGCAATTAAGCAATGAACCGCCGGCTATCTCCACTTTTTCCAAATGAATATATCATGTGGATATTCAGAAATTATTTTTTTTCCTAACCAAAAAAATATATATATTCACTATATACTGAATGCCAATGAATAGTGAAGTTCTAGAACTGTTCCAAAATTTCGATATTTCACTTCGCAAGTCAAACGTGCTCATGATCTTGAAAGTTCCTGACTTACTTGCGTTCACAAATGTAGAAGATGGAATTTTCCTTCACCATCAAAATAGGAAGGCCATAAAATCAAGAAATCAAAACATAAAAGAGCAAATCTCTAGGCTAGAAAGTAGAAAACAAAAACTCCTTAAAATCTGAAACTGTAATTCCAAATTTTATTTGCAATCTTACTTCTTATTTTATCTCCTAAAAATCCAACACCTCTTCAAGCTGGAACATAAATATTTATCGTGCTCAACTCACGAAGAGCTCAAAACTATAGGTCTAAGAAGTCATTTGGTGAAGAAACTAGTTATTTGTTGCGTAGTAGAAACAAATGATATGCACAAAGCTCTACTATCAATCTTTTCTTTCATAAAATGTCTATCAATATCTACATGCTTCGTACTATCAGCTGTTTGTTGGGTAGTAGGAACAGATGGTAGACATGCACAGAACTCCACTATCAATCTTCTCTTTTATGAAATGTTTGTCAATCTCTACTAGCTTCGTAATCATATTTCTCTAGACATAAGTATAGTATCCTGATGTGAATCTTCTGTTAATGAATGAACCTGTTCAATCAACATCAGTGTATGTCTTTATTGTTTATTGTGTAGTCTTCTAAAAGAGTAAACCCTTTCCTGATGTACTTTTCAAGTATATGAGAATCCGATAAACTACCTCAAGATGTTTTGCGTAGGGTGAGAGAATAAACTAGCTTACTAAACTTACAACAAATGCAATATCAGGTCGTGTATGTGATAAATAAATCAGCCTTTCCACCAACTTTTGATAATATGTTTCCACCCCTTATCTACTGGTACATCCTTAAAACCGGTTGATGATACTGTCTCTGTTAATAGTACTGAATTTCATCGAGTACTTGGGAGCCTTTAATATCTCTCCCCCACTCGTCCTGATATTTCCTTTGTCGTCAACAACTTATCCTAATTTATGCACAAGCCCATCAATACACACTGGACAGCAGTTAAAAGACTATTTCGGTATATGAAATAGATTATATTCCATGGCATCCAACTCCAAAAGACTACCCCTTGGCATCTCACAACATATTCTGATGTTGACTAGGCCGGAAACATTGATGATCGCACTTCTACTTCAGCTTATATCAGTTTTTTGGGACACAATCTCATCTCTTGAAGCTCCAAAAAACAACAGGTTGTTGCACTTTCATCTACAGAGGCTGAATACAGATCCTTAACTAATATAGCATCTAAAACAATGTGGTTACTCAGTCTTTTCAATGAACTTGGATTTCCACTTAAAGCTCCACCTTCCCTGTTATGTCACAACCTTGGCGCTACTCATCTCAGTTTCAATCTGGTTCATCACTCTAGAATGAAGCATATTCAGATTGATATTCACTTTGTCTGTGATTTAGTTCAAAAAGGCACTATTAATGTCAAACAAGTTCACACGCAGGACTAGTTTGCAAATCTGCTGACAAAACCTTTATCCGGGCAGCGTACTGCATTCCTTAGATCCAAGATTGGCCTTACTAATTGAAATTCTATCTTGCGGGGGCGTATTAAGAAAATCTGCATAAACTCTGCCCAAATCAAGCAACAGATTCCTACCTAAGTTTAGCATTCCAACTGTTACAAATCTTTTCATTTACTGCAAATAATATTATTGTAATAATATAGCAAATTGCCATATGTATCAATTACCTAAAATAGGCTCTGCTCTTGTATATATTTCATTCAACATTAAAATGAAATTGTGTGTTTCTTCCATTGAAAAGTGTGAGTAGCTATTTGATCTTTTAAGACTTACCTCAGCTCTGTCAAAGCCGGCAATTATCCATCATATCTTGTCCTTCTTATCAACAAAAATTACAGCTGGAAGATCAAAATTCTTATCAGAGGCCGGGGGTGGGAGGCTATCTGGCCAACTTTCTCATTTCTCGACCTCCATAAAACATGGTTTGATGATGATGATGATGATGATGATGATGATGATGATGATGATGATGATGGCTATTGTCACTCATTGTTTTGAGCCATACATGCTAATAGAGATGGTGTATATTCTTTTTAAATCAAAGGCAGGAGTTTAGTTCAAGGTTGCTGGGAGATTGACAAAAGCAAAGAAGAAAGAAATGTTTTTCGAATCCTGTTTCAGCTGGCAACTGCTCTCCTTATCCTTCCCCTTTGCTGCCGAAATTGTCAGGATTCTTAGGCTAATTAGGAGTCTTTATAATGGTAAATTTGTTCCTTTGTTATCTGGTCTTTAAGGTTGGATAAATCCCTCAGAAGTTGCACTAAAAAACTGATTATGCTGCTGTCGTAATTTTTTGTTCCAACTTAGGCCTCGATTCTGACTTGGTTTCGTGCAATATCCGACCGTCCCGACTATATTCTGTCACTCATGACATGTTGAAGAATTGACCTACACATTTATTGGGTCCTAGGGCTCACTATTCTTATGGCAGACTCTCAGTCAAATTAGGATGCTTCGCATTGTTAGTTTCCTGAATTAGATCAGGAGATCCTTTTTTGACTAACCAGGTTGCAGCCAGTTTCTGTACTTCAAAACGAATTTATCTCATTCTTAATCCTTGATGAAAGTTGTAGTCCTGTACGCGTAGATAAATTTTGGTTTTTGAATCGCTTGATTTTGATATCAGAAGCTCAAGATATTCCCATTTGAATATCTAAACGTGAAAGTAGAGAATTCTGCCGCGAGCAGGATTCTGACCCGAGTTTTGCACTAAAGACTCTGCTTCCATCATGATTTTGTTGGTCGTTATTCTTGGGTTATATTCTCAATCATATCGGGATGCTCGGCATTTGTTAGTTTTTTAATCAGATCAGGAGACCCTTTTTTTACCAACCCGATTGCTGCTCGATTCTGTTCTTTAAAACAATTTTTTCTCACCTTGAATCTTTCATGAAAGTTGTAGTCCTACATGTGTAGATGAATTTAGATTTTTGAGTCGCTTGATTGCGATATCAGAAGCTCAAGATATTCATATTTGAATATCTAATGAGAAAGCAAAAATTCTGCCACAAGAAGGATTTTGCCCCTCAAGTTTGCAGGACTAAATTAAAAAAAGACTGAAATAAGGGAGTGGTTTTAAGATGAAATTAGAAGAAATTGGCCATCCTGCTCTCGTTTGAATATCATGTTTTCGCCTCGACCTGCTCTCGTGAAGGTATGAAGAAACGGGGGATTGGATAGAAAATAAAAAGCTGCCACACTGAATTACGTGGCTGCTGCTATGTTTACCTTTGCCTTATTTTTTCAACAACAAACGACACCGTCATTGTTTTTTTATCCTTTCTTCAGCTGAGAAAAGAGGCAGCACCGTTTTGAAACAGCCCCATTATGGTACTGTTTATTTGCATTTTTCAGAACAGTACCTCCCCATCTGCAATTCTTTCCCTCCTCTACAGCCGCTCCTGCTGGCTTTTCTTTCATTCCCTCGTCCTTGCGTTCTCAGGCCAGCTTGGTCTGTACGAGTGCCACCTATTTTACGCTAGGTTTGCAGCTGCAAGTAAAATAATTTTAGCAAGGGAATGACTGTGTACATTCACAGTGCTAGCTGTGAAAAAAGACAAAGAGAGGAGCCTAACACCATCTAAGGGCTGGGATTTTACCCTTAATACACACGGCTAGGATGAGAGGGGGTGGGGCTGGTCTTCAATTTTTCTTGGCTATATAAGCAAGCTGTGGAGAAACGTAAAGAAAAAGAAAAGAAGGAGGAGGCTGAGAGAAGAGTAAAGAACAGAGAGAGCTAGCATAAAAAAAAAAACAAAGAGGACGAGAGGGAAAATTATCTCCAGTCTATCCTAGATTGCCAAACAGGAGCTCACAAAATCTAAGGGTTTCTTTAAGACTCCTAACGGCAAAAAGAGGAAGGCTTTCTTTGGTTTTTTAGAGGCAGAAAGGCGAGGGCTTTTCCATCCGTCTGTACTTCATCTTCTGCATTCAAGCAAACAAAATCTGCAGGTATATGCCAACTTCTTCTTCGTGGTTATATTCAAACTAGGCATCTGTTGGTTGTTCTGTTCCAAGCCTGTTTCTCCCTTTGCTCTAAACATGCGGTTTCTGTATGGACAAAGGTTATATGCTCGCCCACTAATTAATCTTTCATGGCTTTGAGTTTAGCTTATGGTTTATGTTAAAGGCGTGTTTTCCTTCCTTATTCCCCTACCGCGAGAAACCATGAACTTCAAAGACCCTCCCCACTTTTTTTTCTCTGTTCAGGTACCTCCTTGGTTCTAAGTTTATGTATAGGAGGAGTTGTGCTCCTAAATGTAGTATGTCCAGAGAATAAAGAAAACACAAAGAAAGTTCCTTTTTACTTGAAGTAACGTTGGCATGTTCTGGGGAAGGTCATATTTCCTCCATCCCTTTTCTGCCCGCTGGAGAAAGGATGGCCAACCATAATGTTTTTTTATGTTTTTTAGTCTGTGATATACATGATATAAAGGCTTGCTCCCCAGCGTTTTCTTTCTGTTTTCATGAAACGAGTATAGCAGTGTCAGAGATCAAAAAAAGAAGGGGTGGGAGCAACGTTTTCTATTATAGGTTTGGTTTTCAAACGTTTAGCTTCCATGTGCACATGACTTACTCCCTTCTGTTGAAAATGATGGTCATGCTATGTTTGGGCTTTGAGTTGATAGACCAGTTCTGTTTTGATGAGATTTGGCTTTGGATGACCTTTTTTCTGGGTTCCTCCTGCTTTGTCTTACATGCACTGTCTAAGTTTCTGCGAAATATATGTGTTGGTTTGTCGTTTTAATTGTGTTTACTGTGATGCTTGTGTTTTGATTATAAAAAAAAAGTTTTCTTGTATGTTGCATACAGTTAACACCCTAATATATTTTTAAAAAAATTTCTTTAAAAAAAGCAAATATTCAAGGTTTCAAAAAATATATTTTAACATGATTTTTTAAACATAAAAATTATTTTCTTGCATCTTGGATTTTACAACGTGTTTGTAAATTCTAAAGGGTGTTGGCCAATATTCCAAAAATACAAAAATCTTATTTTTAGGAATTCGTCTTTATTCAATATTAATGTTTGGATAAAGAAATCCCAAAGGGGTAAATATCCAAAATATTATTAGGAATAATTTGTTATTATTCACTATTAATGTTTGGATAAAGAAATCCCAAATGGGTAAATATCCAAAATATTATTAGAAATAATTTGTTATTATTCACTATTAATGTTTGGATAAAGAAATCCCAAATGGATAAATATCCAAAATATTATTAGGAATAATTTGTTATTATTCATTATTAATGTTTGGATAAAAAAATTTCAAATGGATTAATATCCAAAATATTATTAGGAATGATTTGTTATTATTCACTACAAATGTTTGGATAAAGAAACCCCAAAGGGGTTAATATTCAAAATATTATTGGGAATGATTCGTCATTGTTCACTGTTAATATTTGGATAAAGAAACCCTCAAGTGGTAAATATCAAAAATATTTTTCTAGGAATAAGAAGTCATTATCCCTTAATAATATAAGGGAAAATAAACCTATGAAAGGTAAATGTCCAAAATATTGTTAATAGGAATACAACTTGTTTATTTTTAATATAAGGACAGATTTATGCCTAAAATTTTATTTAGAACAATTTAATTGTGTATCCTTGAAAGAAGCCTCAATTATAATTGGGGACATTTCAAATTTTGATTCCACAATTTATGAGTCACGAAAATATGAAATACTAAGGCAAAAATGGGCTTTTAAAGCACCTTGAATTTTCTTAGATTTCTAACTTAGTTTTTTTTCTTTTCTCTTCCTTGCGATTTACGAGTCGCGAACACTTGAAATACTAAGAGAAAAATGAGCTCTTAAACACATTGAATCTCCTTAGATTTCTATTTTAGTTGTCTCTTAATCCATAGGTTATAAATTTATTTTAAACACAGATTTCAAGAGATCTGCATCGGTTTTCCTTGGCACACTATAGACATATCTAAAGGTATAATCCATATTGGCTAAGGGTTTTTTCTTCTTCTTTTAGACTTTGAACCCAAGTTCATTCATCATAGCAAACTCATCCTAGAAAATTAAACTGATTAGAAAACATCAATACCATAACAATGATAAGGCAAACCAAACACCGAGCAGCTTACCTTAGGTAGGGCGTACTAGGGGTGTTATAACCTTCTCTTTACGCAACCAGTCCCTTGCCTTAGAATCTCTGAAAGACCAGTTAGGTTTCCTAGTGACCATAATACTAGATGGCAATTTTCTTTTTCACAAAACAAAAACCCCGAAATCAATCCCCCGCTCCGGGAAGGGTCGCCACGACGTCGCGCTCTCGCGAGGGTACAACAATGATGATATTGAAATAGACTATAGAGATCAATTTCATCTTCATGTAGGTAAAAAGCCTTAAACTTTACAATCTGCCTCAAATTTAGATACTAAGGTTCTCTGCAATTAAACCCCCTGACAAGGGACTTACAAGTATCGTTGATACATACCTAGCATCTTTCATGAAAAGGAGGTAAGGTTCAAGAACTTGATCACTATGTCCAAGGTATAATACTTCATCTGCAACATGGATTTCGTGATGGGGTTGTGCCAATATGGAGAATATGAAATCTTTCATTTGCTTTCTCTTACAGATCTTATTATGAGAGGTGTGCATATAAATGATGAAAATATACTCAAAAATATAGAGAGGTCACAAACGTCAGGAAATGAGATTACAATTGAAACATTTAATAATATAATGTAGAGAACTCTGTAGAACAATTAGAATTAAGAAATAAACAAGATTGACCGAAGATATTTGACACCATGAGCTCATATGTTTATGATATTTTATATTTACTACTAGATATATAGAATTAAATTAATATTATGATAACAAAATTGTATTTGATAAAGACATTATTTTTTTCAAAAAAAAAATTTCATCCTTGTAAGACCAAATTAGAGGCCAATTTAAGTTATTTTTTTATTACAAAACAGGGAACAAAGTGAAAAGGTGGATGAATGGATGGCTTTTTTCAACTTTGAATAAAATGTTTATTGTATACTTCTTACTTTTAAAATTATAAATATTGGGTCTCTCTAATTTTTTAAATTTCAAGAAAAAAATCAATTTTAATTCAAAATTTTATTTTTCTTATTTTTTTAGTCTCTAGTTTGAAAAATAATAGAGAAAGTCACTAGATTCCAACGATAGAGAGAGAAAATTATTCTTGACATCAATTTCGGCCACCAAAATAGTTGATTTTGGTATTAACGAGTTCTATTCAATAAGAAAAGCTCCACTTAAGTATTTTTCCATCTTCAGATTGCCTAAAGAACATATATAAGCTCGGGAAGATTTTTGATATTGGATTGATTTTAGGTTTTTGTATAATTTTCTAATATCATTGATGAGTTTATCAAGATATCTAGGTGTTTTGGATGAAAAATAGTTAATATTTATTAAACTATGAAGAAATATAATATTACATGAGCAAGTGCGAGAATGCAACCTTATATATGAAGAAATATAAAACCGTTTTTTTTTTTTTAAGTTTTTATTTTTTCATGTGGAAAGCCTTTTCTGTTTGTAGTCTACTTTCTGTTTTTTCTCCCCAGCTATGACTATATGCCCAATTCAAGTTTGAAACTTTATAATATATATATATATATATATTGTATGGGCTTTTGATTAAGTTAGATTTCGAAAATAATATGCCCATAAGGAGCCCAAAGCTACGCGCAAACGACAGCCCGGTGTAAACAAAGAGTGTATGCAGGTTGGACCACATAAATCCATTATAAAGCTAAATGTCATCACATTTAATTTGCTCTCCAATCCCCGAGATTTACATGGAAATTCCGTGCCCCTTTTTATTATTATAATTTAATCTAATAAACATAATTGAAATTAGGTTTTAGTGTCTCTGTGTATGTATTCTAATTTTCAATCAATTAATAAAATATTAAAAGATATAATCAAATTATTATAGCCACACCTCTAAAATATTATTTATTAAAATAATATTTATTTTTTTAATTTCACTCTTTATCAACACGATCTTTTTAAGTATTTTATTCAAATTTTAAACATGATGTGGTTAAATTACTATAGTCACCTTAACATAATATTATTCATTAAAATACTGTTTTATAATTTTTTTTATTGTTTTTGTGTATTTTTTTTAATTTCAACTTTCATCAACCCAATTGTTTTTTTTTTATAGGTTTTTTTCAATTTCATCCTTTAAATATTGAGTTCTTCTCATAATTGTGCTTCGTAATTGTTTTCAATTTCCTTTCTGGTAGGTTATATATCAATATCATAGATTTAGATTATTTTTTCTCGATTTCTACATTACATCTATTGGAAGTGGGGTTTCATATATTTTTTTTATTGCTTTCAATGAATTTATTCAATCTCATGGCCTAGATCGCATGTTTAACATATTAACTCAGGTTAACTCGGATCATTGTTTAGGTTATTTTTTCTAATTGGTTTTTTTTTATTTCATCCTTTAATGTTGGATTGTTTGGAAATTGAAATTTGTAAAAAAAATTTAATTGTATTTCTAATGGGTTATTTCGATCTCATAACCTAGATAGGAGTTTGGCAGGTTATCCTGAGTTGACTCAGTTTATTTTTTTGGTTATTTTTTTATTGGGATTTTTTTCTTACTTATTTTCTATGAGGTTATCCATATCTTATGACTCGGGTTAACGATTTTCTTACTTACTTTCTATGAGGTTATCCATATCTTATGACTCGGGTTAAGGGTTCGGAAGGTTAACCCGAGTTGATTCTGTTTATTTTTTTTTGTCATTTTTTAATTGGGCTTCTTTTTTATTTGTTTTCTATGGGATTATCCCAATCTCAAGACCCGAGTCGTGGGTTTGGCAACTTAACCCAGATCGACTTGGTTTATTTTTTCAAATTCTTTTTTAATTGATTTTTTTTTTCAATTTCACTCTTTCACTATCCAACAACTCAATCTTTTTTTTATTTAGTTTTTTTCAATTTCATCCTTTAATATTAGGTTGTTTAGGAATTAAGCTTCGTATTTTTTTTTCAATTTGCTTTATGTGGAGTCATCCTGATCTCATGGATTTAGTTTTTTTTTCTCGATTGCAAGCTTCAACATTGGATTTGTTGGAAATGGAGTTTTGTAAATTTTTTTATTTACTTTTTATAAGGTTATCCTGGTTTCATGGCCTAAGTCACAGGTTTAACAGGTTAGCTCGAGTTGACTTATATTGTTTTTTTTGTGTTTTTTTTAAATTAATTTCATGCTTCACCATTTGATTGATTGAAAATTGGGCTTCTTAGTTTTTTTTATTTACTTTTCAAGAGGTTATTCTGATCTCATGACCCGAGTAATTTTTTTTTTCCCCTTCAACATTAGGCTGCGTACGAACTGGCCTTCATAATTTATTTTGATTTGCTTTTTATAGAATTATCACGGTCCAATGACTAGGGTCAAAGATTTGACAGATTAACCGGAATCGATCTAATATGTTATTGTCTCAATATTTGAAAACAAATGTCATTCAATACATTGTCATATTAATATTTAAAAAACAAATATCGTTCAATATGCATTATATTTTGAGTTCATGATCATTTTTTTTAGAAAATACAATAATAATACTTGGATATTTTTTTTACATTAAAAAAATTAATCAAACCCGTAACACATCCAGAACCAATAATCTAATATGACCATTAAGAAAAAAGTATATGATATCTATTGATCCATAGTCTCAAGTAACCTAACTGAAACCTCCCAATTCTAGTCAATGATTACCTAACCTGCTAAAAAAACCAGGGTAAAACCAGCTCCTTCACTGTTCAGTGAAGGAGTTGGTCCCTTTTTTTTTTTATTCTACCTTTAAGTTTTTTCTTTTTTAGCTTTTTTTTTCAATATGTTTGTTTTGAATTGGTTTTATAATTTATTTTTATTTGTTTTATATAAGGTTGTCACAATCTTAAACAAATATTATGATATTTGATTAGTGTTTAATTTTTATAGAACCTATTTTGTTATCATATCGTTAAATATAAAATAATTAAAAAAAATGTCACACTCAATGGAGTCTATGATTTGGATCGCAGGTTTGGTGGATTAAACCACAAAAGCTAGTCAATCTAATATATCATTGTCTTAGTATTAAAGAAATATCATATTGAATTTTTATAAAGTTATACCACGCTTTTTTTTGGTCGTCCGAGTTGCTATTTGGATCCGTCAAGACAAGTAGATCATATCTGGACAACTTCTATGTAAGTTAATTATAAACTTATGCTAGGTAAGGAGTTGGGTTGAGAGGTTCAAGGTCTGCCTGTTGGTTAAGCCCTTTTTTTCCTCTTTTTTTTTTAATTCCATCTTCCAATTTTATTTTCTTTGTGGTTGAATCCATTTTGACTTTTTTTTTCAATTTTATCCTTTAAATTTTATTTGATTTTGAAGTGGTCTTCATAATTTATTTTGATTTGCTTTTTATGAGTTTATTACAATCTTAAAAAAATATTATGGTATTTGATTAGTGCTCAATTTTGCAAGTGTCTTTTTTGTTATTATATCATTAAATTAAAAATAGTGTTTTTTTTTTTAAAAAAAGAGTTGTTAAACCCAATGGAATGAATGATCCAGATCACAAATTTAGCAAGTTAAGTCATAAATCGATCCAATATAGAGTCATCTCAATATTAAAATAAAAGAATCATCTTGAATTTTTTTAAAATCAAACCATGAGTTGTTTTTGGACCCATTAAGTCAACCTTGTCATGTCAAAACAACTCTCACGTGAGTTAATTTTAAATCAGAGCTAGACAAAAAATAAGGTTAAAAGATTTCAAGTTTGGCTTGTTAGATCAAATTTAATAATAATATCAAATAATTTAACATGACTTTGATATTTTTTCCATGATAAATAAAATTTTGATCTAACTCGCTGCATAGTGTGTGACCGTAAAGTTGTTTGATCCATATGAAATCAACCAAACATATCATAATAAAATTAGTCATTGTAATCAGGATTTGAGAAGTTGAATGAACTTGATTTGTTTAGCCAGAAATGTGTCTATTAGTTTTCGAAATGTCTCAGTTGGTAGCATCCTGTGCAGATATGTTAGGTGGGAGGATCGATCCTCGAGTTCCATCAATTTCAATGAGAATATAAATATAGGATTATGCTCGTAATGGAATTGCCGCACATATTAATTTCAAGCACAATTACAACCAAAAATCTTTAATGTACTTTTTTCTAATTACAATTTTACCAAATTTTTAATTAAATATATTTTTTTAATCAAATCAACCACAACTAAATATTTCCCACATAAAAAAAACAAACACTCTTCAATCTCATCATATCTATCCGCCGTGTTAGGAATAAGTAAAAAAACTAACAAATTGATTAAATTAAAAAAAAAATTTTAAAAATTCAAACAATGAAAAAAAATCAATTAAATCGATTAGAATATTTTTAAAAAAAATCAGTTTGGGTTCGGTTTCTTAAGCCTAAAATAAAAAAACTGAACCAAACCGGTTTAATTAAGAAATAAACCAAACTGGAAAAAACCGAACTGAACCGAAAAGAACCATTAAAAAATAAAAAAAAGCCCAAAAACAATATAATTTTCAGTTATGAATATAAAACAACCAAACCGAACCAAATTAAATCGAACTGAATTAAAACTGTTCGAATAGAACTGGTTTCAATTTTGATTTTTTATATATATTTTAAAAAATTTTAAGATAAAATTAAACCGAATTAAAAATGATAATCCATACACCCCCCCTGTAGCGTAAAGTTTCCGGTTCCCGTGTAGCGCTTTCTTTCTTCTACCTCAATATAGCTAGCTTGTGAAAAGAAGCAGCCTGACTTGTTCGCAATTATTGTGCGAGTGATAATAAATAAGCAAAATACACTTGGAGAAGTAGTAATTGATTAATTTCTAAATGAAAGGATGGCTTTGCTTTAGCTCCACTCACTGCTCTTGAACCGGACATGGTCTTGTCTTCCCACAGAAGAAAATACTTTTAGTGGCGCCATGTGAACACAATTATATCATCAACGACAATCATTCATCGAAGTGGATCCAAAGAGTACTCTCTCTCTCTCTCTCTCTCTCTCCCCCTTCTGCAAGCATTGCCATGGATGATACAGAGCAGCGGTGCCACCTGGATCACAATGCTAGCAGGTAGACGTCGTCTCTTCTTCCTTCTTTTAATTTTTCTGAGTAAATCTTAAATTTGATTTTTTATGTTATAAAATAAAAAGAAAAAACTACCGAACCCAAGTAAGTCTTTGGTTGATCAACAACTACCTTCTTCATGAGTCACGACCGCCAAGATTCGAAACTTATATTTGTTTTTTAAAGTGATTTTTTATTTAAAAATATATTTAAATAATATTTTTTTATTTCTTAAAATTTATTTTTATATTAACAAATTAAAACAATATAAAAATATAAAAAATTAATTTTTTTAAAACACTCTTAGAATTAAAAAACAAACTAACTTTTCGTAATATAATTATGATGAAAATTATGACTGACTATAGATGATGGGTGAATTATCAAACCCAATAAGTCTTTGGCTGATCTACCTTCTTCATGAGTCCCCACTCCCCGCGGCGAAGATTGAGTAACTGTTTTTAATTTCAGTAATTTTTGTTTTTTAAAGTGATTTTTATTTAAAAATATTTTTAAATAATATTTTTTATTTTTTAAAATTTATTTTTTATATTGATAAATCAAAACAGGCTGAAAATATAAAAAAATTAATTTTTTTAAAACACTCTTAAAATAAAAAAAACAAACTAACTTTTCGTAATATAATTATGGTGAGAATTATGACTTGTTGGGTGAATTTACTATTGCATCTTAATTTACAGTGGTAAGAAATCAATCACTTCTTTAATTAGTAAGTGCTTGCATTGAATGGTCATGTCAATGTGGGTACCGCCAAGATCTACGGAAAAATAGAAACATGCATGGTTGTTCGCCACTTTAGAGAGTTCAACACTAAATTTTATCTAAATATAGTAAAATTTATTTTTGATGTTAGTATTTTAAAATAATTATAAAACACTAAAAAAAAATAATTTAAAAAATCAATCAAACTTTAATATAAAAAATAAATTTCACCGCAACTCCAGATAAATTCATATGCTAAGGAACCAATAATTATGAGTGCTCGTCCTCGTCAACTAAAATACCAAAATTGCTCAGCAATCTCGAATGTTTTCTGATACTGATTTTAATTTTATTATAAGGAGTGTTTGGTTACGGAGATGTGATGGTTTTTTTTTACAGAATCTATATAAAAAATATGTATTTTTTATTTTTATGAGATATAATTTATATTTTTAAAAAATTATATTTAAAAAAAACACAACACCTACAAACCAAATATACACTAAAGAAGATTTGCCTTAAAGCAGTAGATTTTCTTATACATTAATTAATTAACGGTGGAGTGCAAGCAAACCAAGCATAACAATTTTCCTTTTCCCCTTGGAGGATCATTGATCACTTTCTTGAATTATCCTCACAAGTGGGACCCAGCGCTCGACTGGCCCACTTCCTAGTTATAAGCCGGCCCTTTTGACCCTAAATCCCTGAAAGTTTCCACTTGTCAACTCGCGATTACAAATTCGTGGGCCAATAGACACATGCTAGACAACTAGCCTAGGTTATGTAGGCTAAAACATTTTAAAAAAAAAAAACAAATTGTTCAGCAGCGAGAAATTCTTATTAAATCTCATTTATAGTTTAATGTTGAAATCTTTTATTCTGATTTCTTATCTAGTTTGTAACTCCAATATTGATAATTTAATTAATTTAATAAGTTCATAAATAACTTGAATAATAAGTAAAAAAATATTTTTAAAAAAATTAAAAATAATAATTTTTTTATAAAAAATTATTAAGACAATCACATATTAAATCGATTTAGATTAAATATTAAAATTAAAATTATAAAAATTAAAAAAACTATAAAATTAAAAAAAAAAGAAACGAAAGTGAAAATATATTTTTTTTCTAGCAAATTTAAGATCAACCATGAGATTTGTCACTGTGTTTATACCTTGTTTTTTTATTTACTTAACAAAATTTAAAAAATTTATCATTAATTTTAGCATAATAAGGCTGCAATAAAAAAAATGAAAAAAAAATGAATTACTATAAATTACCTAAATGTTTTAGTATATTTTGTTATATATATATATATGCATGCCATAAAGAAAAATCATATTTTCTGTTTTATTCTAATTCTATAAATGATCAGTCACCCATGTTCATTATAAATTTAATCAAAAGAATAACTTAAATTTTATTAAAATTCAAATAAAAAACAAGGAAGTATATAAAAATTATATTTTAAAATTTTTAATTATTATATTATATTTTTTAAAACATTCATGTTATTGGTAATAATATTTGAAAATACAGAAAATATATTTAAGGAGGATCTCATAAAAAAAAAGTTGGTGATAGGTAGTAATTAAAAAAGGATAAAATCTAAACATGCCAATTAAAAAAATAAATATTTAATATTATCTATATTTTTTTCAAATATAAAATATAATACCAACATTAAATACTCCTTTCTTCATTAAAAATATAATTACCATCCGTGAAAAATATCACTGTAAGAAGACAAACGCGTGGAAGGCTCCAAAACTACACATCGAGAGGCTGAGATCACGCAAGACAGACAAGGACACGGACACCAATCTTTCTCTTGTCGTTTGTCCTGATTTGGACACAGTGATATCTTGTCACGTGTCAAAGCTCGCACGTGAAATATTGGCACTGTTGGCTATCTCGTGCGAGGACTTTAGTCTAAAATTTGCCAGCTCGCCCGCAACTTCAGATAATCATTGCTGGTGTTGTGTGGTCGTGGCTGGGCCTCACAACCTCCTCTCAATTTATTTTTTTCAGTTACCAATAACGCGTCCAGGATATCCATAATGACTATATTGCCCTTGCTGCTACTATTTTATTTTCTACCATGAATATTCCGGGATATTTTAAAAATATCTTTTTTGTAAGTCGTAGGTAGGGTGGCTTTTCACTTTCACTGCTGTTATTTTAATTTTCTCTCCATTAAAAAATTAATATTTTTCTATGTTTTAATTCTACAGTATCGAACTAAAGTTTTTATCCGGGACAGTTCCTGATTGGTAAAGAAATAGAAAAATATATGATTTTTTTTTAAGAAAGAAAAAAATGCTACTTAACATTTTCTTATTATGGATGTTATACAAACAAGTATATAGTTTTGTGGTATTTCAACCACTATTGTTTATTTTTAATAATTATTGTTTTAGCTTTTTTTCTTAATTAATAAATTGTATAAAATGAATTCTTAAAGTTTTAAAAATTGATACATGGTTGTATTTGTATTCAATGATGCATCTATATTATATTCATTTCTAACTATTCTATGTATCTAGAAATTATATAATGTAAGGAAGAGTTTTTTTTTTCCCATTATTTGTTTCATGTTGTTGAATATTTGAAGCTTTAATATTTAGATAATGCAACATCGTATATTATCATATCTGATAAAATCCTAAAATCTAAGATGTTTAAGAATAAAACTTATGTGTTAGATAATCGATTAATCTCTTAATTCAAGCAACTCAACTCATTCTTTCTAGTTAAGGTGTTTGATGATTTAAAATGAAAAGTTCAGGTGGTTGGTAGCCGGTAGCTGGTGGTGCTTGATAAGCTAAGGTGATTGGTACTTGCAAAATATTCTCTTTGATGGATGTGAAGACTCTCATATGCTTAAGTTAGTAACTTTATAACGAGCGAAAGTGCAATGATATTTCATAGAGATATGCTTTAAAAATATGTATACTAAAAATGTTAAGAATTAAAAGATTGAGAATCTAGAGCTTTGAAAAGATCCATGGGGGTATTTATAGCCCATGAGTCGTTTTCTTTTGTGGAGAGGAGGGGTTGAAGAATCATTTTATCCTTATGATATTTTGAGTTGTATTCTACTCAAAATAATATTTATTGGATTAGTATAAAATACTGAGGGACCCGTGTGGAGTCCTAAGAAAATTTCCAAGGGAGTATTGCACTCGGGCAAGGTTTCTGAGCCTATTAGAGATGAAAAATAGATCCAGACGCACTACTTGGACCTAAACATGTTGGGCTTGAGCCATGTAGGGTGTTGAGGTGCATGTCCACCACTAGAGGTGTTGGGCATGACAATACGCCCAACACAAACATGTCACACCCTATTGGGTGTGTGCCTAGTATGAGCTCGGGCTACCATGCTTGAGCCCATACACCTTAGCCCCAAGCAAACAGCCTGAGTCCATCCCTTATAACAGCAAATAAGCTCGGGCGTGGTAGCCCAAGCCCATGAGTTTTTTTTTGCCTTGTAAAGGGTTTTTTTCCTTGTTAAATTTGGGTTTATTAGTAGCCCCCTTAAGTCTTTGTGATATTGATACGTAAGGACTTGTAAAAATTCCCGGCATGATGAATTCATCGTGTTTTCTTCATATAAAAAGAGGGGAAGAGACTACAAGTTTATTTAATTGAGAGCTTATATGTAAGGGTGTACACCATATTTAAAGAAATTCTCTAAGTATATAGAGAGGAACCATGAAGGAACTCATACCTAAAAAAAATTATTCGAAAGTGAGGTAAGATATAAAGAACTTCATACTTAGAAAGTTTTTTTAAGAGGTCAGGGGAACCTAAAGGGTGAGCCTATATTTAGAAAAAAAAATTTAAATGGTTAAGGGGAACTTGTGGAGGGTGATTCTTTGAGATAACGCAAGAATTGAAAGCCATGTACCAATCCACGATTGTACTAGAGAGAGAGAGGGAGGATCATGGCTTTCTAGTTGATGGTATAGGGGCTTAGAAGCTCACCATTAGAGAAAGATCTCATCAAATAGTAAGAGGTCTATAGCCTTTTTGATGATAGCATGAGGGTTTGAGAGTGAGGGGGGTATGTGACCTTTTTAACATTGTCATGAGGTGTGAAAGCCCCTACCAGAAAGTGTTGTTTTTTTACAGAATGAGTAGCGTGTGGCCTTCATGACAATGAAATGGGGCATGAGAGTCCCCTAAGCAAGAGAGGTTGCACTTAAGAGTGGGACATTCGAGATCATCCATATAGATAATATAAAGCTCGGGAGCTCCACTAGAGAATCATGTCAGTCCGAGACTACATTAGAGAGGCGGGAGATCCAAAATCAATCCCTAATGAATTGGTGAGGGGCTTTTTGACACTACTTGGAGAATATGTCAGTCCGTGACTACACTGAAAATTTGTAGATAGGAAATTTATGTGAGAAATATATTATTTTTATTTCAAAAATAAGCTTACATTTCCATTAAGGATTGTGTATCTTGAGGTGATCTAAGCAATAAGTATGAGGGAGGTTCTTAAGAAAAACATGTCTTGGAGGTGGTTAGTGTTTTCCTTGACTGCCATGATAACTTTGAATGGGTGATCTTATTTTGATGTAAAAGAATAATAAATTCTTTGGATACATCAAGCGCTCATGGGGTTGATCCCTCATGGTTCTTCTCAAGGTTGTTAAAATCGCGATTTGACTCGTAAAATCGTATGATTTTACGAGTCAATGTAGGTTTTACGTGCTAAATCGTTTATAAAACTCGAAAATGGGTAAAATCGGATTAAAATCGGGTAAAATCGTTAAAATCGGATGAAATCGTATAAAATCACGATTTCACCACCGATTTAACGATTTTACCCGCAGAAGATAAAATTGCAATTGTTATTACAGGTGTCGACTGATTATTGACATTTGATTGCAAAAAAATACTGTTATGTTTATCCATCAGCTCTGTGGTCGTACAAAAATTTATTGTGCTCAGTTATGTTTACTTAAAGAAGTAAAATAAGTACATTGAGTGATGGTGACTTTATGTGACTTTGGGTTGGTAATTACTTGATGTGTGACATTGGATATATATATATATATATATATATAAAAGAGATTAGTTATACGATAGGAAATATAACCATTATTATATATATTATATTTAAAATAAACTGTTTTATGTTTGTTTTTAAAATTTTAACAATAACTATAAAACCTGATATTTTTTATATTTTTAAAAATTTAATCAAAATAGAAGATTAAAATCAAGTTAGAACATGATGCGTGCATTAATTTAGTTGTGTTAATTTTTTTATTTAAAAATTCAATTATTTATAATCACATGAAGGTAGAATAAGGAGCAAAACATAATAGTTTTTCATCGAGGTTCGAATTGGATATATAATTTTTTTTTTAAATAACTCCATTTTTTTTACTTATACCTTATAAAGAGAATCATTCCAATTTACACAAAGATATATTGTGTACCTGGTTCAACCATACTGATATTTATAGGTGAAAAGAAAAAATTCATTATAGTTGAAATTAATATAATTTTAAAAACTCCCAACCTTAATCCTAAGTACATACAGTGAACAAATAATTATTTTATCCATAAAAATTAAAATAAATTAAAATAAATAGCATAATCTTAAAAAAATTTACAATTTGTTTTTACGATCCGAGTTTGTTTTACATTTTCCGTGCCGTGTCAAAATCACGATTTTAACAACCTTGGTTCTTCCTCAAGCTTTCATTTATACTAGGAAAATGATTTTTCTTTGAGGGTTGTTTACGCCGGTTGTTTTTATAAAAATAAAGAGGCTCATATTGTAGCACATTGGCCTCTTCCATCCGTATGTGATTTTCCATGACTTTTCTCACCTTGAGCAAGCTTCTGTCTGGTAAGGTATAAAGTTTTCTCTAGAGGGCATGTTCTCCTACCCCTCTTATTAAACCTTTTAAGGTTATTTGCTCAAATAGATCTTCAACTTTGAGCATCTCCTTATTGGACCTTTTCAAGTATACCCTAGTAGAGTCGCCCCCTTGCTGGGTAACACCAAATAGCTACGTGGAGCTTTTTTTGGCAGGAATGTTGGTGTTAAAGCGTGTTACTAGCTTGTTTCAGTGGTCACTGAACCTTTTGATGAAGTTTGGCTCAAAATTATTGTACTAAGCACGCGTAGACCCCTGAAAGGTTATGGGGAAGATTTTACACATTAAGTCACTGTCTTGGATGACCAATTCTAAGTTGTTATGCATATTCTACACATGCTCTATTGGGTTGGCCAGACTATTATAGTTGTATAGACTCTTTTTTTTTTTTAATTATGGAAATATAGTTCTTAGGGAGTCAATTGTTCGATACTTATTTGGACAAGGAAGAATCCCTCACCTGATGGGGGTTGTAAACATTGTTCTGGGTATACTCATATACAGACAGTCTCTTAGTCATTTGTCTGTTGGGCTCTTAGGAGTCTGGAAAGGCTGACATGGAATGACGACCACGATAACTAGTGTCTATCTCATGATAGTTAGGGGAGTACGTTTAAAGTACTAGCTTTGTGCATATATATTGCAATGGAATGAGCGACACCTTGAAGGACTCTTATAAATGTCATTATACCTCGTATCCTTTAGGCAGTGTAATTGTCTACAGGCGTCGGGTGTGACCAATGTGGCGTTAAGGCGTTGTGTATTGCTGAGGGTGTCAAGACTTGTTAAGATGGCAAGGTCTGATTTTGTCCTTGGATTGCCAACACAGCTCGGGTGAGGACTTGCACCTGACTGGTGAGTTGTTGAATGTTCGGTTGGGCAAAAATGCTTGCAGTAATAGGTAGATTCGTTATACATCTTGGCCTATGTGTGTCTTGGTTGTGTGCCATGAAATGATCTACAAATGTCAAAAACAAGTTTTGGGAAGAAACTAGTGGCTTTTTAATAAGTTTCCCATAGACACACCAATGATGAGGTTCCAAAATCCAAGATGCTAGGGAATAAGGCTTATGTGTTGGATAATCGGTTAATCTCTTAATTTAATCAATCTGATCCATTCTCTTTAGACAAGGTGTTTGATGGTTTGATATGGAAAACCTAGGTGGTTGGTAGCTAGTGGTGCCTAGCAAGTCAAGATGGCTAGTAGTTGGTACCTGGAAAAGGTTATATTTGATGGATGTAGGGACTCTTAAATGCTTAAGTCAGTAACTTTATAGAGAGAGAAAATGCAATGATATTTTATAGAGATAGACTTTAAAAATATGTATACTAAAAATGTTAAAAATAAAAAGATTGTGAACTTTGAGCTTTAAAGAATTCATGAGGTATTTATAGCTCATCTTGTCTTTTGTGGAGAGGAGAGGTTGAAGAATCATTTTACTCTTGTGATTTTGAGTTGTATTCTACTTAAGATAATATTTATTGGATTGATATAAAATACTGTGGAATCCACGTGGAGTCCTTGAAAAATTCTCAAAAGAGTGTTGGGCACGAATATGGTGCCTTAGAGGTAAAAGATGAGTTCAAGTGCGCTATGTAGATCCAAACATGTTGGGGTCGGACATGGTAAGCCGAGTTCACGTGGGTGCTAGGGTGCATGCCCAACACCAAAGGTGCTAGGCGTGATAGCACGCCCAACACAAGTATGTCACACCTTATTGGGCATTCTAGCTTGAGCTTGGGTTTCCACGACTGAGCCCTTGGTCATGGTAGCATGAGCTCATGAGGTGTTTTTTTGGGCTTGTTTAATTTTTTTAGAGTTTTTTTAAATCGTGAAATTTGTGTTTATCAATATCAATAAATTTTAATTCAATTTGTATTAATACTATTTTAAAAAAAAACTCTCGAAGTCAAACTTATCTTTTATAACAAGAAAAAAAACAATATATATTGAAAAAAAATATAAAGAGATTTACATCATATGACAATTAGTTTGTATGTTTGTTTTTCTTTTTTTTCCGTCTTGTCTCCTTGTTTCAAAAGCAAAAGCATTAACCATTTGGCAAATATTTTCATATATCGAGGAGACATTCATATCTCAGATTTTTTTTTATATAAATATGTTACTAGGAAATAATTCTGTCAAATATTTTCAACAAAAAATTCCAGTATTCATTTTCTCTTTTCATCCCTGTTCTAAACTAATTTGTCTATGAAAATACTTTACTAGAAAATAATTTTTAAATAGCAAGGGATTTGTAATATCAAATAAATTAAATAATATGTAAGCCAAATATAGATTTTGTTTTCTAAAAAGAGATTTTGAAAATAATTTATTAATTTCTTTCAAACTCTTAGAAAATTACAAAAAAATTGATGGCAAACACACGTTTCTAAAAAGATATTAATAGTAATTAAACCTATTTTCAATAGTTTTTTTTTTTTATTTCTAAGGATTTGTTTTAAAAATAATTACACAACACAAGTAAATGCGATCTCAAGTTCTTATTGTTCTGTATATATATATATAGTCTGCTTGAGCTGCCTTCACTCAGTAATTCGCACAAAAAAAGAAAAGAAAAGGAAAATAGAAAAAGAAATTATCGTGATTTGTGAGGCAAGGCAACCGCATCTTTAGAGAGGGTAGTTTTGTAATTGAAGCAAATCATCAGCCTCTCCGTGCAAATCTTACCCTAACTTCTGTACGCCCTTTATTATCCGCTCTTGTAACGCTCTAGCAAAAAAAAAAAAAACAAAGTTTCGTCCAAAATGACAGATCAGACCCCCAAAAAAAGTGAACAGTTGCAGTTTCGTCCCTTCCATAATTTCCAAATCCAGCTCCTCCTCTCTTCCACTTTATCAAATCATCACCCTTCCATATCTTCTTCCCAACCTCACACCTCAGTGACAGAGTTCACCTTTTTTTTCCCGTTAAGTCCCTTCTTATTTTCATGTTTTCTCTCTTTTTCCTCAAAGCTTTGCTTACCCTGAAAAATCGGGTCTTTTTTATTTTCTTTGTCACCCATTTGTTTTAAAAATCCTTCCTTTTTTTTTTTTTTAACTAGAAAGACAGGAAGAAAACTTGACAAGCTCTTCAACCATCATCCCTATCTTTCTCTCTGCATATTCCTTACCAGGAAGATCTGTTTTGCGAGTCTTGTCTGATCAATCTGTTTGAATAAAACCTGTGCTTTTCTTGGTCCCTCTTGCGGTTTTAATATTTATTTCCTTTCAACTAGTAATTGGAAAGTTTAAAGCTTTTTTTTTTTCTATATCAATTGCAAGCTTATAGGATAAGACGGTCTTCCATTTCTCTACTCATCCCAAGCCAGTTCAATTTAAGCTACAAAATTGACCGTTTCTTATGTTTCCAAGCCATTTGTGGCCTTTTCACATTTGACTAATAAAATCATAAAAAAAGAAGCCTTCTCCTTTTACCACCACTTCTTTTCTCATCTTTGCCTTGCTGATCTAACAGAGAAATAAAAAAAAAAATGTATCAAACACATAGCCAAAGAGAATTTGCCATAGAATTCCAACCTCAAATACACATATTGAGGCCAAGCATCCATTCAAGAAGGGCAAATATAGTGGTAAAATTCCAAGACCTTTATGGGTTCACTGTAGAGGGCAATGTGGATGATGTTAATATATTGAATGAGGTTAGAGAGAAGGTGAGGCAACAGGGGAGGGTTTGGTGGGCGTTGGAGGCAAGCAAAGGTGCTAATTGGTATCTGCAGCCACAGGTTTCTTCATTAACTGAAGGGATTGCACTCAAATCTTCTCTCAAATTGTCTAATCTGACGAATGCAATTACTTTGAAGAGGTTAATAAGGAAGGGGATACCCCCTGTGCTGAGGCCTAAGGTTTGGTTTTCTCTCTCCGGTGCTGCAAAGAAGAAGTCTACAGTGCCTGAGAGTTATTACAGTGATTTGACCAAGGCCGTTGAAGGGAAGGTCACAGCAGCTACAAAGCAGATTGATCATGTGAGTCTTAATTTCTGTTATGTTGCAACATGCCAATGCTGGTTTTGATATAATTTGGATTGGTTTTCTTCGTTTATTCTGATTGATGAATTATGTTGTTTGGTACTTTGGTGTTTTTGTGCTGCCTTGATGATGGGCTTGGACAATTTTCTGTTGGCTTTGATTGTCAAGTTATGATATTAGATTTGGTGGTTATGCTGGCTTTACTATCATGCGTGAATCCGTTTGCTTATTTTGAATTGCAATGATGGTTGTGGCCATGATGTGAAATTGTTTTGTTGTCTTGCTTAAAGCCTGATGTTTTAGATTTACTTGCGATGTGCTCTGCTGGGATACCAGATTTCTTTCGAAAAGATAGGTGTTTGCATCCTAATTCTTCAAATGTTGAAAGTTTTTGTTTAGAGTGTTGATGCATGAGAAGATAAAGGATTTTGTTTTAGATTCATTTTCTGATAGAATCTGGTGATTATTTTTTCCTTTTTTTGCCTAAAGCAAATCCAATTTTGTGATTCAGCATTATTAATTTGTCCTTTTTTTTTTCGTAATGTCAAAACCAATAAGAACATATCATTCACGACAAAACCTATCAAGAGTACATGTAATTCTGATGTTCCTCCAAAATGACGCTTAATAAGCAAGGTGGAACATTACTAGTACAAATAAACACAGGAGTGCTCCTAGAAACCAGTTTAGCAATAGCATGTGGGGTGTGATTATTACTTGGTCTCACATGCTTAAAGAAGAGGAATTTGTGCAGTTACTCAGCTGCAAAATACCATTATAAATGGCTTCAATTTCCCAGGATCAAGAGCCTTGCACAATCTCATTCACCACTTCTAAGCAATCGCATCCAGCTTAAAGCCTTCATCCCTTTTGAACTAGCAACAGAGGAACAATAGACTGCTTTAACAAAAATCAAATGACCATGAGTATCACAAATTACAAACCTATACCCCCCTTCTTTCGTTTCAGCATTATTTTTTGTTGCCATTTTCAAACTCAAATTGTCAGAATCCGTTGTTCCTACCGATTACTGATCAAGATATATCGTGACAGGTCAAGATATATTGTGGCTGAATTCTTACCATGTTCATCAAAGTCTAACAGTCTTTCTTTATTTGCTTCTTTGATGTCTCTTGTGGAGACATGTTGTTCTGCTGTCTGAACACATTGAATGGGGGAAGTAAGAATCATTCAGACGAATGAAAAAGTACTTTTGATGAGTGTTTATTAGAGTACCTCATTGCTGTATGCCTTGGAGACAAACAACTTATACAGTGCTGGTTCTCTTGTACATTTATTAATGATTGGGTAAATTTTCCATAGAAAGGAATTTAGTCATCGCTTCGTTTATTTAACTTTTTTTTTCAAGCTTATGTTACTTGGTCTGCTTGGCAGAAAAATTATTGTACTGTTTCCCAATAGTATCCCTTACATTACAGGTGCTGTTCATTTTGCTATCAATTTCTTTTTTTCACTGTGTTAATTTGCTCTTGCTTGCAGGACCTGCCACGGACCTTTCCTGGTCATCCATGGTTGGACACTCCAGAGGGCCATGCTGCACTCCGACGAGTTCTTGTCGGATATTCTTTCCGTGATTCAGATGTTGGCTATTGTCAGGTAGGTTATTTATGGGGCTGACATTGTTTAATTAAAAAATGTACAGTTATGCGATTACTCAGTGTCAAATGAAGTAATTCAAAAGTTCCATGTTTCATCTTGCACACTTTGTTTGGTTGATAATAATGCCCTTACATTAATTTTTGTACTCTTAGAAGCTCATCAGCATGAGCTTGGCCTGGAATTATTCTGTATATATTTGGCAGCAGAGCAAGATGAATGCAGAGTTATATTCAGAATTCTTGTATCGTAGTCAAATTTAGGGCTGAGCATTTCCGGTTCGGTCCGGTTTTGAACCAAAATAAACAACCAGACCGAATTATTTTTTTTTTAATTTTTTGAACCGAACCGAACCGAAAACCGGTTCAAACCGATTAATTTCGGTTCGGTTCGGTTCGGTTTTTTTCCCTTCCAAACCGGTTCAAACCCAATGGTTCTCTCTACTTCTCCTGCAATCTCATACAACAGATCCCAAGTTGCTGGAGGTGAAGACCCATTCGGGCTTCCACGGCTAGATCCTTGTCTACAACTGCACCCAACCTTGCAAATCAGGCAAAAAACCCAAGACCCGAACATTAGCCCCAGAAAACATAATCACAGAAACCAGAGCAGATTGTCCTATTTTAAAAAGAAACATAAAGGAAGCAATACCTTAGTCTTTTCGGTGCTGCAAGGGAGGTCGTTTCTCTTGAAATCATCTTCAAGGGTGGAGTGAGTCATTTGATGAGTTAACTCAGCCAAGTACTCTTCTTCATCACTCTTTGTCTTAGTAGAGCCAACGATGACCAACTTGTTTTGCTTTGATTTTTCACCAGCCAGAGAGTGAAGGGAAAGAGATGCAGAGAAGGGAGGGGAGGGGGGCGGCCCACCAGCCAAAGAGTGAAATGAGAGAGATGCAGAGAAGGGAGGGCAGGGGGGAGAGTAAAGTGAGAGTGAAATGAGAGAGATGCAGAGGGGGGGGCGGCAGCTGATGGCTTAATGCCTTATTCTAGGGTTAGAAAAGATTGTATTTATACTTGCCTTTTTTTTGAAGTGCTGACTGGTTGAACCGGTTCGGTTCGGTTCGGTTCAATCGGTTTCAGACTTCAGAAACCGAAACCGAACCGAACCGGAATTTTTTTGTGATTTTTTAATCGGTTAATTCGGTTTTTTTTTTCGGTTCGGTTTTTTCGGTTATTTTTTGTCCGGTTTTCTCGGTTTAATCGGTTTATCGGTTTTTTTGCTCACCCCTAGTCAAATTCTTGCTGCACCTTGCTCAAGTATTTTAGCTGTACCGAGCTGATAGCCTCTAGATGTACTAAATGCTTAGTCTCCGTTTCTTTCTGTTTTCCTATGAGCATAGCTTCTAGATCAATCACCCTGAGATTTACTATTTACTCCATATTTTCTTGATGTACTTTTATGTGTAATATCATGTTCATCTGTGTTCGTATTATTTCCTAATCATCACATTGTCTGATCTTGCCCCAAATCTTCTTCATTACCACTTTGTAAATC
The DNA here is from genome assembly GCF_000002775.5 of Populus trichocarpa. NCBI lineage: Eukaryota > Viridiplantae > Streptophyta > Magnoliopsida > Malpighiales > Salicaceae > Populus > Populus trichocarpa. The sequence goes on along the minus strand of NC_037298.2, from coordinate 11,772,159 downwards.
ATTAATGGCTTCCTTGTCATCTAGGAAGAATCTCCATTTGTTTTCCCATGCTGGAATTACTGCTTCAACATGCATATCTGGCATAGCATATTTATCTTCCCAGACTATTCATCTAAGGAACCAAAAAATGATATGCTAGTAGGTGTGTACCAGCTAGGCAGCTACTGATTTTGTTTTTGAATTGGCCATGGTTTAATTTCATAGATTTCCATTATTAAGTTCTTAAATAAATAAATTCTAATTTCATAAAACGTGTTCTAATTATCTTTGGAGCAGGGCTTAAATTATGTTGCAGCACTGTTGTTGCTTGTGATGAAAACAGAGGAAGATGCTTTCTGGATGCTAGCAGTTCTTCTGGAGAATGTCTTAGTTAGTGACTGCTACACAAATAATTTGTCAGGATGCCACGTTGAGCAAAGAGTTTTCCAGGATTTGCTTGTTAAAAAGTGCCCAAGGTATTTTCCTTTTGATGGCCTAGCTAGTTGGCTTTTTAATGGTTGTCAATTTGCTAAGAAATTGGGAATAAAAAAACAATGCAGAATAGCTACTCATTTGGAAGAACTAGAGTTTGATGTCTCCCTTGTTGCCACTGAATGGTTCCTATGCCTCTTCTCTAAGAGCTTGCCTTCGGAGGTTGGATTGCCGCTCTCCCTCTCATGCGCTCTCTCTCTCTCTCTTAGACACACGCTTTCTCCTGAGTAGAAAGATCGTAATGTTTTCATTGATGAATAACATTTTTTCCTTTGCCTTGCTACATTCCAGACAACTCTGCGGGTGTGGGATGTCCTTTTCTATGAGGGAGCAAAGGTTCTGTTTCATGTAGCTTTGGCTATATTCAAGGTGCTAGTGCTTTGCTTTTGCACTGGGCTTTTTATTTAAGCTGTTTGAATTTCTATAAACAAGCTTAGAAGTTTCTTGAACATCATTATTAAGCAAAACAAACAATAAATTGAGATTTATGATTGCAGATGAAGGAAGAGGAGCTGCTTCAAACTCACCATGTTGGTGATGTAATTAATATATTACAGAAAACAACGCATCACCTCTTTGATCCTGATGAATTATTGACGGTAAGACAGTTTACTTGCTGCCTCACCCCCTACATAAAATAGTTTTCTATTGATTATTGCATAGCACATTTTCTATGTTTTTTTTTGTGAGGAAAAGGAGGAGAATTAGGATGAGTGAGAACATGTTAGAGAATGTAATCTTTGGTGCAGGACAAACCATAATTTAATTTTTAATTGATAGTCAAAGAATGATGGGGCTTCTCTTGATTTAGTACTAACTTGACTTGTCAAACAACCCAATGGATTAGTCGTTAGTTTCTCAAGCTATGAGCATGATATTGGTTAAAAAGCTGATTATAGATTATTTTCCCCTCCATTTGGTGTCCCTAAACCCCTTTTGCAAGGAACTGCTCCCATCTTCTTGTCCTGTCCTGTTCTGTAATGGCAATCACCTAATTCATTATAATGACGACTAGCAAGTTAGTGAGGCATCTGCATTTTCTTGTTTTGAGTGCAACTTCCCTCAATTCATAAAGAAAATGTACACTGAAACTTCACCTTATCTAAATCTTTCAGGTGGCATTTGATAAGATAGGTTCCATGACAACTAACACTATATCAAAGGAAAGGAAAAAGCAGGAGCCAGCAGTAATGGCAGAGCTTGATCAAAGATTGAGAAGGCTAAACTCAATCAAAATGGATGACGAGAAATAGCAGCACTTTTAGCACCTTGATCAAAATTGTTATATAACACATCTTAGAAGTGGCTTGTTTCCCCTGAGGAGAATATTTATTGATCCCCCCTTATCTCTGAAAGGGAAGGACAGTAAAGTGTGCGTTTTGTTGTTTTGAAGGATGTTGTAGGTGGCTGAATGTAAATTTGAGCTTGTTTTGACGCTAGCATTTAAATTAAAATGCAAGTCAGACATTGCTGACCTTTTACCGCCCTGCAATTTTCATATCTGATCCGAAGCATTCTAAAACTACTCTGGAATTGTTTTATTCCCCGAAATCACAGACTCGTGTCCGGCGCAAGGTAAGTTTACCAGTTTGATATCAAACTGCTCTTGAAATTGGAATGAATTCTGTCACATTAGAAGCAAGTGATTAAAGGACCCCCTGGTGTGTGGTCTATAAGCCATGTTGAGCCTTGCAATAAACAGTCCATTGCGGTTTGTTGGAAAATCACCATAATTAAGCTATGGAAGCCCTCAAATGAAATGGCCCAAATGAGGGTCTCATCCGTGTTAACAAGTGAAGAACTGTTCTTGTGACTCGCTAGTGCCTTTCATAAAACCCGAGTTCGAGCCTCTTTTCTGTAAAAGAAAAAACAGAGAGAAGACAACAGCAAGGTAGGTTATATCCTAGCCAGTAGCCAGCTCTGGATTGGTGGGAGTTGCCACTGTAAAAGTCATTGATGTGCCCATTAATGATTAAACAAGTAATCCATTCTTGCAGATATGATAGTAAAAACTAAAAACAGCTGTTTGAACTTTCGCATATTCAGTTTTCAACTCGATCTGATGGCAAATCTGGAGAGCCCTAGTCACCTGCCATTATTCCACTAGCGCCGTGGGATTCTGGTGGTTTGCTTTCCAAATTGCTATGGATGTCAGCGGAGCTGTTAGGGAAATTGATTGGAGATATATCCATGTCGATGTACATATCATCAGCTTCAAATGGTATTGCAATATCATTTTCTCCCGGTAAGACTGAAGCAGTACTGCGTCTTCCCTCATTTTGCATCCCATTCAGATTCCCATGGGAATGTTTCTTTGTATGGTCGCTCTCCCAGCCTTCAATGTCGACATAACCAAAACAGCCCTTGCTCTGCTCACCAGTGACAAGTGCTCTGATTCCCTACACGTCTGCAATCACCCCGAGGAACGCCAAGTGGATTAGGGAAACCATCACATAATATTCATCTCCGGATAAATAATCATCTTGTTCTTTAGATACGTGACCATGCTCTCGTGCTATTGGAATGCGCCAGGCAGTCCAATCAGCACGACTCCAAATATATATCGGAGGTGTGTTCACAGTCCAATCTTCTATCTGCTTGCCATTCGCAACAGCTGATCCAGACAGATAAAATGACTGTAAAACCAAGAAAATAAATAAAATTTGCTACGTTAGAAGCTTATATTTCATATAATTCCACTCAGGAATTGCAATGAGCGGCCTCCCCGCGTTTTATACCCTTGCCTGAGAGTAGTCTATCATCCTCCCATATTAAAGGATTCAGATGGAGGTAATAAGAGCAATGAGCTTTAGTCTAAACTCTAGAGCCTTGCTAATAAATTGATTAGCAAGTTGTGCATCAATCCAAATGAGGGATTCAGCCCTATGATCTGATAAATGGAAATATAAAGAAAAATAGAAAATTAAAGAATCAGGCTTATGCATCTGAGTTAACAAATCTGAACACCCTGCTAATCAAAAAGCCAAATCTTTACTCTTTTCGTACCAGCTGTGAACTGTCTAGCAATTCCTCCAAGGTTCATCCATTCTCTTCTCAAAACAGAAATCGTTCTGCAAAAAAGACACTTCTAAGCACCTTAAAAAGCTGACATTCACCAGCAAGCAGGAAAAAAGCAACAAAATCAGTATGAAATATGTTAAGTGACGGGTTTTCTATTTCCATTTCATTGGTTGGGATAACGCATGACAGCGATCTTTAACATTACCAGAAACCACGTAAAGATCAAGGACTGTAACTATCAATTACACCACAACCCTTCTGTTCTGCCTAATGCAAATTACACCCAAAGCAAATGATAAAGCAAACTTGTAGAATAACTCTCTGTTCATGAAGTTTGCCAATCTCGATGAAAGTTAAAGGAAATAGAACACAATCCTCATTTTTCGCTGTGAGACATGCATCGAACTGTATGTTTCATTAGTAAAGATTACATAAATTCTTGCCCAAAAAAACAGGAAATGACATGATGTGGTTCCCACTGGGATGAAGTCTTACAAGGGAGCATTTGGAGATCGTCCTGCTCCCAGCAGTTCATATAAATCGGTCAATATAGATTTCAATGAAGCACATACAAAGCTAACAGACCCACTTAATACATAGATCGATTACAGTGCAGCAAGAATCCACAATGGGTTACGAGGCATTGAGACTGATGAAGTTGTAAAAACTTCATATTGAATTAGGCTTCCTCCTGTCCTGAGCTAAAATGTAATATACAATATCTTTGAATAATAATAAAAAAAATTATAGAACAAAAGACTCTTAATAATTAAATTAATAAATATAGGAGTAGAAAATAGCGTGTATAAAAAAGAAATAAAATATACTAGTGTGATGCAATAAGTTTGACTTATGATGTGAAGTAACGAAGCTTAGATTTTATTAGAGTTATTTGACTTGAATTGCTTAAATTGACTTGGATTTCTTAAATGATGATCAAGATATTTATAAACTATAATCATGGAAACATTTGCGCTATCATTGGTTGCGGTGTTTGCACATGACATGGAGAAGTATGAGCATAAAATAACCTTTAGTGAAAAAAAAGGGTGATGATTATGACATATGTTCGATAATTATTTGACAAATCGAGGTGAAAGTGTTATGAGACGAAAATATACTAGATTGAATTGAGATAATTTTAATTAAATTATTAGATTCATAATTTGTATTATGAGATCATAATAATTATATATAAAGTAAATAAAAAACTAGTTATGAAATTTAATTCTTAATCAATTTAATATTAAAAAATAAAATTAAAAAAAATCAATTAAAAAAGGATAAAAAACGATTTGAGTTAACTTGAATTAACCTGCCAAATCCATGACCCGAGTCATAAGATCATGATAACCTTATAAAAGATAAATCAAAATAAATTATGAAACTCAATTCCCAATCAATTTAAATGTTGAAAGGTGAAATTGAAAAAAATTCAATTTAAGAAAAAGAACGTGAAAAAATAACCCGAGTTAATCTAGGTTAACCTGCAAAACTCGTGATCTAGATCATGAGACCTAGATAATCTCGTAGAAAGCAACAAAAAAAAATGACACAGGTTAACCCGAGTTACCCTCCAAACTCGCGGCTCGGGTCATAAGATTGAGATAATATCATATAAGGCAAATCAAAACTAATTATGAAGCACAATTAGTCAATTATCGATCAATCCATTGTTGAAGAATGAAATTGAAAAAAAAAATCAATCTAAAAAAACACAATAAAATAACTTGAGTCAACCCTAATTAACTCGCAAAACTCGAGATCTATGTCATGAAACCGATATAATTTAATAGAAAATAAACTGAAAAGAATAACAAAGCTTAATTCTCAATTAATATAATATTGAAGAATAAAATTAAAAAAAAAATCCGAATCAATCGGATTAACCTGTTAAACTTGCAACATGGGTTATAAGACTTGGACAACCACATAGAAAACAAATTATAACAAATTATAAAACTTAATTTTTAATAAACTAAATGTTAAAATATAAAATAAAAAATGCACATTAAAAAGAAATTAAAAGCAGGAAAAACTTGTTTTTCATTTAAAAATATATTTAATTTTTTTAATTTTTTTTAATTTTGAGATCAGTAAATTAAAACAATTAAAAAATATCATTTTAATATATATATATATATGTGTGTGTGTGTGTGTGTTTTTTTTTTTTTTTTTTTTGTGGGGCCTTGGGAGTTCCCTACCTAGGGCTGAGCATTTCCGGTTCGGTCCGGTTTTGAACCAAAATAAACAACTAAACCGAATTTTTTTTTTAATTTTGTGAACCGAACCGAAAACCGGTTCAAACCGATTAATTTCGGTTCGGTTCGGTTCGGTTTTTTTTCCTTTCAAACCGGTTCAAACCCAATGGTCCTCTCTACTTCTCCTGCAACCTCATACAGTAGATCCTAAGTTGCTAGAGATGAAGACCCATTGACATTCAGACTTCCACGGCTAGATCCTTGTCTACAACTGCACTTGCATCCAACTACACATAGCATTGATGGAGACGATCCAGACAAAACCCAACCTTGCAAATCAGGCAAAAAACCCAAGACCCGAACATCAGACCCAGAAAACATAATCACAGAAACCAGAGCAGGTCGTCCTACTTTAAAAAGAAACATAAAGGAAGCAATACCTTAGTCTTTTCGGTGCTGCAAGGGGGGTCGTTTCTCTTGAAATCATCTTCAAGGGCGGAGTGAGCCGTTTGGTGAGTTAACTCAGCCAAGTAATCTTCTTCGTCACTCTGTGTCTCAGTAGAGCCAACGACGACCAACTTGTTCTGCTTTGATTTTTCACCAGCCAGAGAGTAAAGAGAGAGATGCAGAGAAGGGAGGGGAGGGGAGGGGGGCCAACCAAAAAGTAAAGTGAAAGTGAAAGTAAAAGTAAAAGTGGAGAGATGCAGAGAAGTGAGGGGAGGGGGGGTGGGGTGGCAGTTGATAGTTTAATGTTATTCTAGGGTTAGAAAGCATGATATTTATACTTGTCTTTTTTTTTTAAGTGGTTGCTGGTTGAACCGGTTCGGTTCGGTTCAATCGGTTTCAGACTTTAGAAACCGAAACCGAACCGAACCGGAATTTTTTTGTGATTTTTTAATCGGTTAATTCGGTTTTTTTTTCAGTTTGGTTTTTTCGGTTATTTTTTTTCCGGTTTTCTCAGTTTAATCGGTTTATCGGTTTTTTTCTCACCCCTATCCCTACCTTTAAAACCCAAGAAACATTTCCCTCCAGTTCATTCTTTCCCACCTCACCTCACCTCGCACGCTCAATCCAATCAAACGCCCATCCATCCAATTAATGCCCCCAAATCGCCCATCATCCGGATGGATAATCGACTCGGACCTGGACGAAATAGACCTTGACCCCTCCGATTTCACTTCCTCTCTCCCACTTAAAAAAGTCCCCAACGGCGATGTTTTCCAAGCCTCCCGTGCCGGTGACGTCGAACGCCTCAAATACTTGCTAGAATCAGGCGTCAATGTCAACGCGCGGGACAAGTGGGATTCCGTTGCTTTGTACTACGCTTGCCTCGCCGGACACCTTGATGCCGCCCGCATGTTGCTGGAGAGTGGGGCTATTTGCTCCGAGCACACTTTCGACGGCGACAGGTGTCACTATGCCGCTTTGAATTTGAAGGTCAGGAAGTTATTGAAGGCTTTTGAGGCTAGGCCGCCGCCTTTGGCACCGTTGCAGGCTGCCTTGAGAGATACTTTTTTGAGCTGCGAGGCTAATAGGGTTTATTTGGAACAGAGCGAGGCTATTTATCGTGTTTCAGGTTGGTGCCTTAATTTCGTTTTTTTCCCTTTTCATTTTGAAAATGACTGTATTTGCTCATTGTTTGGTAAACTTGTCAAGTAATATTCTGTATTCAAATAGTTAGAGTCGTGTTTGGTTTGCATCAGGATTGGAAATGGAAATGGAGAGGGACCTCTTGTTCTATTCCTTTCCTTATGCAATGTTGTTTCGTTTGCTAATAGCGTGGATGAAGATTCCGCAAGAAATGAAATATTGTTCGTGGGAAATTTATATCACATGTTTTAATTGGAAGTAGAATTGGAATTCAAGTCCCATTTTCGAGTGATCCAAACATGGCCTAAGCTTATATCTTTCCATTTGATTTTGGATAAAACAGTCGTTTGAGCATCGTTATGGTGTCACTGGGACTAGCCTTTTTTTTTGCTTTATCAGACTTCGTTCCACTGCAAGCGTCTTTAGTGGTGTTTCTCTGGCAGATGTTCTGTAACACTCCACCTCACTAGCAAGATATTGTCCGCTCTGGGCCTCCTAGTCCACCCATGTCCAGGGCTTCCACCTAGGTCCCCCTCACGGGTTTGTTCTTGGCAGCCACGCATGGCCCCAAAACGCGTCTTACTAGTCAAGGTGAGCATGCACTTATAAGGCCCTGGCTCTGGACGCTCGCTTCCGATGTGGGATCTTACAATCCCCCCACCTTAAGACGAGCCGTCCTCGGCTCTGATACCAAATGTAACACCCCACCTCACTAGCAAGATATTGTCCGCTTTGGGCCTCCCAGTCCACCCATGTCCAGGGCTTCCACCCAGGTCCCCCTCACGGGTTTGTTCTTGGCAGCCATGCATGGCCCCAAAACTCGTCTTACTAGTCAAGGTGAGCATGCACTTATAAGGCCCTGGCTCTGGATGCTCGCTTCCGATGTGGGATTTTACAAATGTAACACCCCACCTCACTAGCAAGATATTGTCCGCTTTGGGCCTCCCAGTCCACCCATGTCCAGGGCTTCCACCCAGGTCCCCCTCACGGGTTTGTTCTTGGCAGCCACGCATGGCCCCAAAACGTGTCTTACTAGTCAAGATGAGCATGCACTTATAAGGCCCTGGCTCTGGACGCTCGCTTCCGATGTGGGATCTTACATGTTCGGTCAGAATGGAAACTTTATCCCGCTAGTTAATAGAGCTGCATTATTTCTCGGGTGGATGCCTTGACCTCGTGTTTGTGCTTCATCAATAGCATTTTTAGTTAATTCTATCATTTTCTTTCATTCTATTATGTTCTCAACCAATCTTTGCATAATCTGTGGCAGCACTTAAGTTGTTTGGAGCTATCTATCTCACTTGAGATTTAATTAGATTTATCCTGTTTAGGGAGGGTTATGGCGGATTTAGACAAAGTACAGCCTTAACTTCCATGGAATCATAAGCGTGAGTAAATGGGTTAGAGAATTGAAAGTCAAAAAACGTTTGGATATTTTGGTGAGACTGAGAAAGCAATTCCACAAATGATATGATGCTATAAAATCTGAATCAATTGAAGAGACTTGTGCTGAGAATTGGAGAGGACATGGTGAGCTTATGTGTTAGAAATGGGGCTGGGTATTTTGATATTTCAGTTTGTGATGAATTTGTGTAGCGTGTAAAGGTTTATTTAAACATGGATGATGTGTTTTCTGTGTCCTTTCCTTTTTCATCAACAATCATGAAACCTGCCTTCCTTGGGGTTAACTTTTTGAGAGTAGAAGATCTGATGAGCATGAGCTTCCTAAGACCCACATGAATTGTTCAGAATCGTCTTTCACCTTTTTGTAAAGGTTTTGTTTCTTATGCATATATGTTACAAACAATGGATATTTCAAAGTAACTCTATTCTACTTCCATAATCTTGAATTTGTGCATATTGCAGCTTCATGAGTTTTTGATTGTTGGTCAGATTATCGTGGTTGTGCATTTTTTCTCCTGAGAACAATATGGATTTGACACTCGACATGTGATATTGTTGAGTAGGTCTTTCATCCAGTGGGGTATCCAATGCCAATCACTTCCCTCCAGATGTCGTATTTTTTGTGCAAGGTAGGCCTATTGAAGCTCACAGAGTCATATTAAGTGCTCGGTCACCTTTTTTTAAGAGAAAGTTCAAAACTGATTGGAGAGGCCGCAGTGAAGTGAGATTAGCAAGGGAAAAGTTGTCATATCCTGCTCTTTACAGTCTCGTTCACTTCTTTTATTCTGACAGACTGGAGATTGCTGTAGATGACATGGAAGATCTGGTAAGAATCTGCAAAGTATGCAAATGTGAATCTTTACAAAGGGTTCTTGAGAAGGAATTGATTCACCAAAAATATGCAGAGTACAAAGCACTGAGAGATCTAGACAACTCTCAGAAACGTTATATCTTACAGGGCCTATCACTTCCTGAGGAAGACAGGCTTTCTGCTGCCCTGCACCGGGTCCTTCAGAGCTCTTTGGCAAGGTCCACTATGCAACAAAACCTAGAAAATGATGTTGATAGGCTAGTATCTTCTTTTAATGTAGTGCAAATGAATGATTGTGTAGATGATCTTGCTGATATTTGTGTAAGAGTTGATAATAAGATTTTTCGTTGCCATCAAGTGGTTTTGGCATCAAGGTCAGAATACTTTAGAGCAAGACTGTCCCATATGAAGGACTTTCATGAAGGGAAAGTGGGGTTACCTAGTGGTGCTGTTCCTTGTTTTGAAGAACATGATTTAAGCATGGAGGCATTTGAGAAAATGGTGGAGTATATGTAAGTGCTTTCTTTTCTTGTAGAAGGCTAATCCTAATTAAAATTGTCTAGAGGGTAGTATTCATTTCCAGGCTTGGTCCATTGGCCAGTGCCAATTATTCCCTGTAGTAGTGGTCCCAGGGCTCTGTAGATTTAGAAATAGTCTTGGGTGTAGTCTGAAATGTGTTGCTTAAAATCAGCATCTCCTTGCAATGTGTGTTGTATAATCAACCGTTTTAATTCTTGGAATCATTATATGCAACAATGAAATTCACTTTGTTATTGGCAATGCTAAGCACAACTGTCATGGGACTTATTTTTACTTCTTTGGTTCAGGTATACTGATGGTTTAAAGGATATAAATCCAGGGCAGGTACGTTATGTGTCAAAATGGCATGTGCCTGACTTGATATTATCAAATACTGACTCTATTGTTTGAGCAGGCAGAGGAAATGTTTGATGCTGCTTCAAGATATCTATTATTTCCCCTTAAGCGTGCAGTTGCTGATGTACTGTTGCCACAACTGGAAATGGTCTCACCAGCAGAACTGTGCCATTGGCTGATACTGTCAGACATGTAAGATGCATGTTTATTGACCTTCTTATTTCTTAAAATTTAATTGATTTCCTGGTTTGAATGTATTTGGGATGGGCTTGAAGTTCAATTTATTCAGGTGTTGAGAAGGAGTATATATTTGTGTTGTTTCAATCATGTGTCAGGGTGTGTTGAGTTGAGACACATTGAAAACAGGTTTAGGAATCTAAATATCAGCCACCTTTCTCAATGAACAGATTGTGTCATGCTATCATTCAGGAATTTAGTGGTTAAGCTCCTAATTTGAAGTCCTGCTTTTCTGATTTTTCTGAGGGAACCAGGATTCAGTTTTAGCTGATGGCCATAAAATTGACCTTTGGTTGAACCTAAATGTATCTTACTAGTTAGAGCCAAGTGGTGTCTACCGAGTTGTTAATTGGTGAATTTACGTGCGTAGGTATGGTGTCATCAAGATCAGGGAGTACTGTCTGGATACAATAGCCTGTAACTTTGAGACATTTGCTGATACTCGTGATTTCCGAGCAATGCTTTTAACGGTGCCTCCACCATCTGGAGATTCCTCGCTCCGCACAACTGCCCCAAGCGCTCCTGGAGCTGCCCTGAATACAGACCAGGGAAATCTCCTTGATGACTTGCGAGAGAAATGGCTTGAAGCTGAAGCGGCTGATCTTGACAAGAGAGATGAGAGTGCATTACTTTTTGACAAGCGCCTGGAGATGCTTATGCTTGTGGCAAAGAAAGAATCTGAAACAGTAGTTGATGATATTCAGGATTCCCCTGCATGAACTTTCCTCTTATGTGAATTTTGTTTTACATAATTTCCTTTGCACACCCTCGCACAAAGTTGGCAATAGAGAAGGTAACGTTTAGACATTTTTTCCCGACATATAAATCTTGTCATTGTATAATTCTTTTTATGGGTTCTGTCCTTATACTATTGTTTTATTAAGATTTGTGCCCTTACATTAAATTGACAAATGAAAATTATTTTTTAATGAAACTTGAGGAAAAAAAAAAACTGGCCACCCTCTTTTCTCCCTCCCCCTGTGTTCCTACCAAACAAATATAAAGGTAGAATCTATATATATAAAATTACACGACGAAATACATTAAAAAAAAATAAAAATACATGGGCAAAACGTATCATTAGCCCAATTATTTCAGCATGATGAATGCAACAGTGTTAAAAGAATATGCCTAAGAACATCAGGCTCTAATTAAAGAATGCAATTTACCGGATTCCCCCCCTTCCTTCTCTTTTTCCTTGTGTGCTTCAGGAGCACATTGATTCTGAAGACCCCCGTCTGTTCTGCACACAGAGACAGTGTGTATCTGCCAACGGCTGCTGTATTTTCCTTCGATTCTCATCTTTGGAAATGAATCAGTAATGAAAAAAGTGCTGCAGCATTTTCAGGTCATTTCATGTAAGGATCTTTTTCCTCCACATGTGTCGACTCAGTAGGACTTAGTAGCATCTGAAACTGCATCGTCCACCGTCAAATTGGAAACCTCACCAACCAGAACTTCCTCTTTCTCGCCATTTACAGACGGGGGAGGGGATGCATCAGGAACATCACTGTCTTCAGCAGCAGAAGACTCTGAGTAACCCTGTTGCTGCAGGCTCCAGTACATTATGCTTGCAGTCAATGTAAGGATCATCTTCTGGTTTACCTGTCATAATCATAAACACGAAAGCAAAGTTGATCGTTACGATCTGCCAAACTAATATACTGTACTCTGGTTAAATCCAGTTCTGCTGAAATCAGTTGGGGTCAATACGGTACCATCTGTTGACAGACTTCTTTGCATTTCTCTCAAAGAGTTCATTAAAGACCTCAAGTAAGGTCGTCAAAAGAGAAAGCTAAAGAATCTGGCAAATAACACTTCTGGTGCATGAAGAGGACTCGGGGGCCGAACCAGCCTTGATGATTCATGGTGGCTATTTTTATTAAACTTTTTAGCTAGACCTGAACAAGTAACCTACCAGAGACAAATGGAAAGAAGACACGGCACTTCATTTAATATTCAAAATATGTTCGTTCTATGTTCAGAACAGTGAGCCCACCTCTATAATATCCTCGGGTAACAAGAAGATGGAGCACCCAAGCTTTCGGGCAACACTGATTATGTAGGTAGCATTCAACTTCTTATCCTCGTCTGCAGCGTCAGAAAGAAATAAAGTGAGACATGGTCTTCGTGTCGATTGTGTCAAACTAAACTAGGCACACAGGTTCCAGCGTAGTGCTGCTTAGGAAGCCAAAATGGTTTGAGCTCGGCATGTTCCCCATTTGTTCGGCGATTGCCATACAACTCCAACATCCGCAAGCAAATAAGAAATATGTTGAGATTAGAGAGATAAAGGATTATAATGTACCAGTTTCTCCTTTCGTAACCACACTCCAGTTGACCACTCTAGGCTCCACCGCGCTAAGAAGCTCAAGGAAGAAAATTCCATTTGAAAGGTTCTTATCCTAGAAGCAAGACATCAAAACAGAGAAAGGTAAATCCTAAGGTAGAACTTGGAATAAAATTGTCTAACAAGGTCAAATTCATTCATTACCTTGAAGCTCTCCATTTGAGACGTTCTACCTGCTTTCTTCACTTTGTTGTTTGCCCATTTTAGAATGTCAGCATCTGTAATCTCTTTACCCTGGGAGTGGGAGGAGTGAGATCTTAAGTTTTTCAGGAGTTGAAGCATCGTAAACCTCATCAGTTGCCATAAATAGGCTGCGGGGAAAAGAGAGGGAAGAGTCAGTTCTTCGCAATATAAACTGAAAAGCAGTCACAAACAACTAAATTGGGACAGAAACGTTGTCAAATTAAAAGGGAAGGGAAAAGAAAATTGTTAAAGAGGTTGTTGCCGAAGCTATTTTAGAACAAACAAGTTGATTACACATAAGCTGATTAGAGAAGAACGTCAACCACCACCACCGATGCCTAATCAGCTATAACCAATCAAGAAGGAAGAAGTCAGGGGGTTGAGTTGAATAAGATAACCTAATATGAGCTTCTTATTTCCTTGGACAATGTCATTTCCAGCTACATTCACAAGGGAGAAGCACAAGTCCTTCCCTATCTGTATTACTTGGTTGCAATTCTCAACTTTTCTAAATGGCATCTTTATAGGAGGCTTGGATGCCAGCTTCCAATTAACTGATCCCGGAGAAACTTTGTCAAGAACTTCTAGAAGAACCCATCTGCAGTGCAAATCATAAACATCAATGAAGGTTCAATGAGGCTTCGTATTGAGGAGGAAACGAAAATCTCACCCGTTCCTGATATCCTCAAAAACATTATTGACATATGTAGCAGTTCCAAGACTGTTAATCCACAGTCGGAAGCACCTCTCTTCTCGAGAAGTTTGTGCATCATCTGTCATCATCTCAGCAAAGGACATCTTACTGGTATCAGCAGACAGCCCATTTCTGCAAGAGAAATTCATGTACTGGTGACACAAATTTCAAGAATAATGCTTACAGAAAAAGCCAGCATTTGCACAAAAAAGACTTTCTAATTCAGTACAATCAAGTTGCATGGAGGGCACTAAATAGGAAGCTTTTAGCAATATGGAAAAATCATTGTGAATGAACAAGAAGCTGGCTGGCAGAATGAAAATTCCATTAGCCACAATATATTGATGGTAATTGGTAAGAAGCAGACGACGGTCAGACTGGAGTGAAAGAAATTGATAAAATAGTTGACTAGATAAATCTTATTTCGCAACCTAGAAATGTTGATAGAAGAAGCAGGGATATCAATAACCTATTTTAAATATTTTAATGACAAACTAAACTTCCAGAAGCAAATATGGATACGCAACGGGACAAAGAGCATCAAAAGGTAGAGGAAATGCAAGCAAAAATGTCACTTAAAAATGTTCATCTTTTCTCAGTACCTGTGCTGAAATATTTGAGCCACAAATGCAAGATTAAGATTTGGTGATCCCTCAACAATGTCTTTAGAAGTGAGATATCCTTTACAATCCAGCTTCTCTGCCTGCACAAGAACCATGTTTGCCCTCTCTGTCGGATCCTTGGTATCCAAGGAAGCAGGGCTACTGTGTTCTGGGGCAAGAGCATTGAGAAGGTAAGCATAGGCCTCTCCATCCTGCAAATTCAAGGGTTAAAATTATGAAGAGAATAAGAGATAAAACAAGAATACCAGAAAGTATTAGTTTACAAAATCCCATATGAAGTTTATTTAATGGAAGAAAATCTACAACAAAAACTGATTTTGTTAATGCAAATATCTGCTTCAAATGCTCAATTGATTAAAAAGTGCATGGGAAATCCACTCAGCCAAGGTTTTTATCCCAAATTAAAATGCCACCAATTGCATAAGATATGAACATGAAGTATCGATAAATAATAAATTGCTGAATTTGCTTACCTTCACATCAGAAGAGAAGTTTGTAACCTGTTTACTGTAGCCAGCTTTCTTCAGATGAAAATTCATCCATTTCAATAGAACCTTTTCAGGTCCCAAACCCAAGAGCTCCTCCACATCCTGCAAATTTCTGTAAGTAATAAGCAAAACATATGGGATAGCACAAACAGATTTACCCAACATCCCTCATACAATCGAAGCATGGAAAGAAGGTAAATGAAAACGACAACTTCTGACCTTGCTGTCATCCACCAATTCCACAAGTTGAGGAGTTTTCTTAAGATTAAGGTCGGCTAATAGCTGAATCTGAAAGTTGCCACCATATTGGAAGACGACATGTTAAAAGCATAGACACCTAATCTTCAAGTCTTTTAATTTAAACAAGACTATCACCATCATCATTGTTTCTATATATATCCTGCTTCACAAAATGAATTTTACACATGTAGTGGACGAAATCTTAAGTTGAATACCTTAATAATTTGAGAAATCAATCCAAGTACCAGATGGGGCTGCAAAAGAGAAACTGGAAATATTGAGAATAACTGAAACCACAAAGAAAAATATAACAAGATTGCAAGGGAGAGCTAAGCAGCCCAACTTACTCTTGCTTCAACAAGGTCCTGTGTGCCGATATTAACAACTGTACAGCCAATAGCCTTTGCAGAATTAAGGCAAAGGGTGTGGTTCTCATTCCTTTCCCATGGATTAAGGGTCCCTTTTGTGTTAATAGCTCGCTCATCTATGGTCCCAGGAACAGCCACATTTATAAGCTTACTGCATTAAGCATTAAAAAGCATCAACATATATTCAAAACATCCTTCAACAATAAAATTGCTGTCAAGCGGATGCGACTCATCTACCAAAGAAGAACTCCATCTTTTACAAGATCAAATAAGTCATTTGTTGCTGCATCTAATGGGAGATATTTCTTCAAGAAGCGATCTTCCGCCAAGTAGCTGTTAATGTGGGACACATAGGAAGCCTTCTCTGACTCGTTGATGTTATGGTGAAATGTAGTTGTGGCTGCCTTGAGAAAGGAAACAGAGCTTTTCAGTTTCTTCCCACCTGATTTTTTAGTTGCTCGGCTTTGCAAATTTATGTATGCCTGCCAATTGAAGTTTAGCAAGGTCAATGCTTAAAATTTAAACACCAAGATAACAAGAAAAGCATTTTAAGCAGTCCTCAAACGAGAAAATAATCAAAGAATTAAAAGCTAAGCCAAATAAGCTTTAATTAACCTTTAGGAAGGATTCGAAGTCGAGTTCTTCTTCCATGTTGAAACCTGCCTCCCCCAACATAGCCTTAATACCATCCTCATTAAACATCTCAGTGAAGGCCCTCAATTTAGCAAAAATAGGTGGCAAATCCCCCACCGTGACACTACCGCACTGAGTCCTCGTCGACACAAACTAAAACCAATCCAAAAAAAAAAACAGACATTAGAATATTAACAATAACGAGAATGTAATGAAAAGAAGAGAGAGTGAGTGAGTTACCTTAGATTTGAGGGAGCGTAACTCGACTTGAGTGAACTGGCTTTGAAGCCATGGATCAGAAACAAGTACACCCACAAAACCCGACATCTTTGCTTCTTGTGCTGCACAAATTCATTAATCAGCTAATCAAGCTAAAACTGATCCCCCACTCCCTGCATGCATGCATTCCTTGATTAATTATGTAACAACAAAACTGATTCATTTAAACAATAAACAATAAAAACATTAAAATTTGTCAAGGGATTCATAAGAAAGAGGAAGAAAAAGAAGAGAAACAATAATGATGATATGCATGAATAGGATATCTGATCAAACGTCATTGAATCGCGAATGTATGTAAAATCTATTGCAGCATATGAGGGTCAAATCCAATGAAGAAGAAAAAAAGCAAGAGCCAATGACCTGAAAAACTCAGAGATTGATCATAACGTCCTTCTTTTGGGGCAATTTGTACTTGAAAGATAATGGAGAAAGAGAGAGTCAAGTGATGTTTTGGAAAAGAAAAAGGATATATGATTTGACGATGGAATGAGAAGGAGAGAAAAGCGTGTTGCCTGTAAAGACCCGCGAAGACGCAGGGCCTAATTGTAGTATGAAATTATTTTTTATAGAGCGAGAGAGAGAGGACCCAAAAATGCTGGGCTACAAGAAACACATCGAACCAGCCAGCTTTTCTAGTTTAGTTTACACTTCTAAAACTTCCCTCACCTTTTCTTTCTCTTTGATACATTCAAGTTAGTGTCTGTAAATTTTAATTGAAACACTTTAAAAAAACATCATATGAAACCCGCAATACCAATTCAACTGTGTAGGTGCCATCGTAAGACTTAGTAGAGGTCGGTTCATGATCAAATAGTTCTTTTCAAGGGCTTAATAAAGAGAGGCGGAGAAGAAACGGAGGATATTGCCGGTTGCTGGCCCGGCCAACCGTATGGTTCAGGTTACTGCTGCCTCCTATTATTATTAGGAGCATCGTCACGGAAAATCAAACCATAATTACAAGACAAGCAACTACTTTTCTTAAAGGCGTTCTTATGTTTTATTTTTCCAGGAAAATATTAAATATAACATCAAATTATCGGGTATTATCAATTTTATACTTTGACTATTTTTTATATTAATTTCACTACACTATTTTGATTTTCCAATTAAGAATTTATGTTAGTGTGTTTGAAATTGTAGTAGCGGTTGCGATTCAAAGTGCTTTTTCCTTAAAAATGCATTAAAAAAATATATTTTTTATTTTTTAAAAATTATTTTTAATATGAACACATCAAAACGATCTAAAAACATAAAAAATTATTTTTAACAAAACAAATTCAAAATTTTTAGGAATGCGATTTGCACCGCATTCCCAAACGGGCACTTAATGAAAAATATTAAGTTTCTTATAAAATAACTCTTCCCCCACAAAAATAGCATAATTTGGATGGATAACCTTAAAATAAATGAAAATACTTGATTGAGAGCTTTTGTTTTTTAAGGTTTAAGGATAATATTAATATAAAAATCATTTGATCACACCTATATAGCTGGTGTTGTAGGGGACATCTCAACAAACTAGATGTAAAAAGGGTAAAATTAAAATAAATGAGTCGCCACCTAGTTTTATAATAATTAAAAACCATGACTAGTCTCTAGAGATTCCAGATAAGGATCTGATTATGTTAAAGAAAAGATTAAAGTCATCATAAAATATCCTACCTAAAGCAAGCTATTTCGTGTTTATTTTTAACAATAAAAGTAGGTACATGCTAAGAATATATCTAAATTGATATATATTGTTAAATGTAAAGGACTACTAAGGCTTAAAATAGTGATTTGGGATTTAAGCCTAACAACACTGCTCAGTTCTCACTTTTAAAGTACGAGTGTTGGACTCAAAATGATGGTAAATGTGATGAGAATCAACAAACATTACCAAATAATTTATTAGAGATGTCAATTGGGCAAATTACATGGTTAAGGGCTAAGAAGATTAAAGAAGCATTAAATGGACTAATTCAAGATATTTAGGCCAAATTAAACATCAAAATTAAAACAATGGATGATCATGCTTTAATTAATGTAGTTCATGCAAAGAAATAAGCTGGTTCTTGGGCTTGAGGCATGCAGATTAGGCTTATTTTTCTAATATGCAATTTTATGTTAATGGGCATAACCTTTTATCTAACAATTGGATCGAGTTTAAAGTTTTTTAGAAGATTTTAAAGATCTTGTTTCCTATAAAATTAAAATTTCATAGGGATTAGACATCCAAAAAGCTTTTCTATTAAGCCCAGAAGTTAATATTCAAGATTTGCAGTATTTCCTAGTTGATTTAGGTTTTTTTTTTTCTATTTTATTTACAACTCTTTTGTTATTTTTTCAGTATTGTTTAGGAAGTTTAACCTAGTATAAATAAGGTTATTTAACTTGTATTTAGGTTTTGGGGTAATTTTGATTTCAAAACTAATATTGTGTGTGTAAGGTTACTCATATTGTTAGTTTTCCATTGAATTCTTCAAAACTTATCAAAGATTACTTCTTTATGATGTTCATCCTTATAACTTCAGTTCGTGGTTTGTTATAATCAATGAGTTAGAGTTTTCATCCAATAACTATGGTTCATTGGTTCAATTGATCATTAGATCATGTTTTTTTTTCCAATCTAATTTTAGCTTTCTCAGGTTGTGTTCAATCTTGATTATACATTTTAGGGTTCTTACACTCCGGGTTTACATTAGTTGGTATCAGAGCTTAACACCAAAATCAAGTTTTATGTGTTTTGAATTTCAGTTTGTTCTCTAGTTTAGCTTAGTGTTGCATTTTCTTTGAATATATATATATATATAAGAAAAGTTATATGTTATTAAGTTTCTGCTAAAATTTATATATAAAAAAGAACATCAAATCACAAAATTAGATTGATTAAAATCAGTTTTGTTGAAATTAGGAGCCTTAGAAAAATTTCATATATAAATTGAATTTATTGAGTTATCTTGTGTTGAATTCAAATTCTTTTCAACTTGATTTTAACTTTTTTGGGCTGTGATCAATCTTGATTATGGGTTTTAGGATTCCTACCCTTCGAGTTTACATCAAGATGATAAATTGAGTTTCGGTCCATCTTTTACTGGTTATGTTCTAAAATAGTCCCAAAAGCCACTACTCGTACTTAATATTGGAAGTCTAGGTGAATTTAAGAGGAGGGTAAATTAGGTTGTCAATTAAAAAATTATTCTCAACTTAAAGCAAAATATAACCTAATGATCAACTCAAATATCAATAGAGACAAACTTAAAAACTTATTTTTTAAATTGGCTAGACCGATTTAGGTACTTGAAAAATTCTCATGTTTTGAGAATTTCGTTCTTATTTTGTGTTCTTTTGGGTTTGGTTAGGTTTGTTGGTATGGAAACCAATTTCTAAATAAATTAAAAGTTATTTGGCAAAACCCTCTTTACAAGATCTTGATCTTTGAAGTTGGAAGGTCATTATTGTCTCAAGATTTTTGTTTGAAGTAAAAAATTGTTATCATGACACTTCATGTATCCATGCCTTGCTTCTTTGATGATTTCCTTGAATGATTTCATTCTTTTAAAGCCTGTCTATATCATCACAAAGCTTGTGCAACATATAAATACAAGGACACACACACACACACACACACTCTAGCTTTTACGCATTCCTTAACTTCATATTTAATTATAGTTTAACTTAAGCAATAATAAATGTTTCACACAAGTATATTATATATAAATTTAAGCATAAAGGCATTCAAATAAATAAATGATTATCTAATCATTAAGTAACATAAAGATTCAAGTATGATATCATAAACTTTAAGCATATAGGATAAATCAAGTTAAATTTTTAGTTTAAGACAATTTGATTCTTGAATATAAAACAAGTTAAATATCGACTTTTAAAAAAACTTAACTTTTAAGTATAAAGCAATTTAAACATTAAGTTTAAAACAACTTAACTTTTGAGTGTAAAATCAATTAAGTACAACTCTTCAAGAGTATTGTTAAATCACTTAGTTGCAACTCATTAATTATATCAACTTGCACATGAATAACCTTAATCATGACAACATATGTATTTCTCCTTCTACTGAATGCAATCATGATATAAATATAATGCTACAAAACATATATCAAGTATATATCATTATTAAAAGATATCTTAGAGATAAAATGTGACGACAAAAAAAAACATATTTATTTATTCGGTGCAATTTTTTTCTCCAAAAATTTGACAGAATTTTTCCTGTAACGAGACCATACCAAGTTATCAACATCTTTATTCCTGACACAATTCATATCATAATTATGGTCCTATCATCTTGAACTTTTTTTCCAATCAATACATCACAAAAATAATAGACATGTGTTGTCCGATAATAAAAATGCAATCAATAAAAATAAAATACATAAATAATTCTAAGGTTTACATAACTTGCAAAATTAATTGATTCTAAGAAAAACAATAAAAACTTAGATTATGAATGTAACGCTCCTATTATTTTATCTGGGACACTTTCTTAGTTAAATATAAAACATTGAGGTAAATTCTTCTTCTTCTTCTTTTTATCATTCTAACATTTCTAATCCTATAAGCAACTATGATAAAATGCAAATACTTAATATAATACAAAAATATTTTTAAGTATGACATTTACATTAATTACATATAACAATTTTGTTCCACAAATAAAAAGGTTCATTCAACCTCTTTTACATCATTCATTAATCTCAAAATACATGTTGATCAATATAAATACAAAAAAGTATCATATATTCAAGCATGATCTATTCTACTGAGGGTCCTGAAAATAAAATTAACATTTTATCAACATAATTATCAATAAATGCAATGTATCATTTCACTACACCCATATACAAATATTTCTCCTATATACTTTATTATGAATCTTAATATCTTACACCTCCATATTCATCCAATTAACTCCAATCTTAGCCATTTCACGAGGGTACTACTCTCTCACTAGGGACAATAATCCATTCGCTCAAATATCATGCACTAGTTCATTTGTCCAATTATCGGGCACTAATTCATCCGCTCAAATATTGGGCATTAGTTCATCCGCTCAAATACCGGGCATTAGTTCACCTGCCCAAATACCGCACTAGTTCATCCGCCCAAATATGTTCATTTGCCTAATTACCGGGTATTAGTTCATCTACCCAAATATGTTCACCCGCCCAATTACAAGGCGCTAGTTCACCTACTTAATTACCGGGCGCTAATTCATCCGTTAACATCAAAACATAAATTACAGAATTTCTAATTAAAATTAACACATGTTTTTCAATTAATCACTCAACAAAAATTCAAGATGTCGGACACCTACCTACTAGTGATGCTCGACTAGTAGCTCCTTGTTGCTGTTTGGAGCCTCTAACCTCTCCTGTTTTATTTAAAAGATCACATGATTTTAATACTTCATCATCCAATAATTTACTTAAAACTTCTCCACATAGTAAAATTTTCGATCAATACAATTTTAATACCTGAAATTATTATCATTATTTTTTTTCATGTTCTTTAATAATTCCACAAATAATTTTTACAATGTTACATCCACTTAAACTTTTAATTCATCATAATTATAAGGGAATCTTATATTATTATAAAAATTTCCCAATAACTATAGGACATTTAATTCATTTACACCTAATTCAACACATTATTTCATTATTATTATTTTCACTATTTAAATGCAATTCATTAATTTCTTCAAGCTTGAAATTTTATTTCTTATATTTTCCATGGCCAAATTCATATTTCTAAGAGGAGGATAAATTCCCTTTTACTCTAAATTTTAATCCATCATCCAAACTCAATTCATCCATTTAAGTCATGAAAAATTTTCAATTACATCAATTCAACCCACCCCTCAAAATTCTTTACCCTTGCCGGAACTTCAAGCATAAATGGTGACATGATAATTCTTCAACTTTTTACTTAATTATCTTTAACTCATTTATTTAATTTATTTTATTTTATTTTTTCATGCCAACATACAATACTCTAGCACAACTTCACAAATTACATCCACAATTTCTATTTATCTAAGAGTTCCATAATCATACATAATAATAACTAAGCATCAATATATAAAATTTCACTAATCAACATAATAAGATCATATTTACTCATAACATAATAAGGGATCAATAGCAAATCCAAGGTGGAAACCACTCTTTATCCCCCTCCATCTTCTTTTCTCTTCTTCTTTTGCTTCCTTATTTTTTTTTAACAAATTAACCTAATTAATAACAAGCCCAAACATTTATTCACTCAACAAACATATAATCAACATAAATTCATGCATTCAAACCACCCTAACATCAAGAACCCACATTCACATAATATCAATTCTACTCAATCCAAGAACAAACATGAAAAACAACACAATGGATCATCATAGAGAGTTTTCTTACCCTTAAGGAATGAAGAATCAAAACCAAAACAAGTTGAATCAACTTCTCCTTCACACTTTCCTCTAAGCTCAATTTTTTCTTCTCTAAAAGCACATTTAAAATCTTTAAACTCCTTGTATGCTCCTTAATGTATTAAACCCTCTCTTTAATTACTTAACACTCTTTCTAACTTGCACTTTTTTTTTCCAAGCAATTTCCATGAAAAATGACAAAAGCCCTTTTTTCATATTTTCTTCTCTTGGCTGGCTGCACACTCCCTCTTTTTCCTTTTTTTTCTTTGTTGGCAGCTTATAAAGAGGGTTGTTTTGGGCAAGTTTTCAATTTGGTCCCTAAAGAAATTTCTAGACTCATTTGTGCTATTTGTTCTTTTATCTGAAAAAAAAATCTTATCATACTCCAAAAATTCTAAAACTTTAACCTAAGTTAAAATAATATTTTATAAGACTCCAAGCAAAATTTCAACTTAATCTGATGACCAAATTGAAAGTTACGTGCTACAACGTAAAATTAGCCGGTTTGTGATTTTTCGTCAAAAATTCAAATTTTCATATTTCATACTTGTACAAATCATATCAATTAATTTACTCAATTTTCGAGACCTTTTTTTTTTTTATCTCACACACACACACACACACACACACCAGGGTTTACATAAAAGATCAACCAATTCAAATAATTTATTCCATAAAAGTATAATTAAGATAATCATGAGAAAATACGGAGTCAAATATTATATACCTCTTTTCAATAAGCACATATCACAAATAATTCAGAGGATAATAAATTTATACCATGACTCTTTGATAAATGATAAGTCGTTATGTGCTCTTTCATTGTTTCTCTTTTGATTTGACTGCTTCACCGTGCTTGAGATAATTTATAATGCTAATTTCAAGAACTTATGCATATATTAAAAAAATTTCACAATATGAAATCAATAATACCAACCAATATATCCATTATTTCATTATTCACTTATTCATATAAAAACATTATTCAAATCAAAACATTACTTAACTAATATTTTTTTCAACATATCAATGCAACAAATAAAGTCATTTATCAAAACATCATTTTTTATGCTAATTTAAGACATCGATATAAAACATAGACATGAACATACATTAAACAATATCATTCATGTATTATCTTATCATCAAAATCTTACATAAACATATATTAAACAACATCAATCACATATTATGCTATCATTAGAGTTATACAACATTAATCACATATTTTATTATCATCAAAACATTTAGATTATTGGTGTGCATCCAGACTAACAAATATGCCTACATGGGATCATTGTCCACTATTGGTGGTGCGAGCTATGGAGTTAAAGAAGAGGGAAAACAAGATAGTGGGCAGGTATGACTTTTTAATTGATTAGTGGTTAATCTATGAGGAGAAGAAGATGGGTTTTGGTGCTACTAGAAAAGCTAGCAATAATGGACAATGGTTGATTGCTTTACACCACTCATCACTTATAGAAATAATTTCTAATTCACTACTCCAACCAACACCAATTTCAACAATCAATTTTTTCCATATCCTCTAATTGTTTTTTCTACCATCCTATTTGTTCTTCAATTATGTATTGGTGAAAGCATGACCAGTCTTTTCCTTGAAGGTAGTCATAACAAATTTTCAACCAACTTTATCAAAATGATTATTTGATCTTATTCTAATATTAATAGCTTTGATATAAATGTCACAAAAATTATGCAATATTTTTTTAGTCCAAGAAGTTTTATCATGACTTTCAGAACCTTTCATTGTTTTGTCTGATAAGTTGGTTTCTAATTTGGTTGAATCATGAGTTTAATTGCACAAATATTGAAGTTTAATAGGCAATTAGGGATTGATCAAATAAATTCAAAATCAATGACCAAACCATAAAAGGCGCGGGACTTCAGAGACTTAAATCGGCAAAATCATGGGCTAAATTGAAGACAATTGAAAGTTTGATGGTCAATTTGTATAAATCAGGAATAAAGGACCAAATCAGAAAAGATGTTGAACTTTGGGAATGACAATTGAGTTTTATAGGGGTGGAATTGCATGAAATTAAAAGTTAGGAGGCAATTACAGGCATAATTTAAAGCAATTGAAAAAACAGGGACTAAATTGAAGTTTGCCCAATCCAAAATTAAAAACCCTAGTTTTCATAGTTTAACCTAGACGATGCATCACTTAGATCAACCATTGTCTATCTGTTTTTTTAATTAAAGGTATTGAATGACGCGTCGTTCAACCATTATGTATCTTTTTTTTTACAGCTTTGACTGATCGAGTAAGCATCTTCAAACGAATGAATATGACGTCTTTGACCACCTCAGGAGTTGCAGCTACCACCATTTAATTGAGAAACATCCTTTTTATAAAGAAAAACTACTCCCATCAAACATTTACATCCCATTTTCTTCAATGAACTCAACAACATCTTATCCCTGATCAATCATCACTGCATTGATATATTCTAGGTTGATCGAGTTGGCACTTTCAAATGAGTGAATGTGAAGCTACAAACCGTTAAATCAAGCAAGGTTAGATCCAAATAAAAGGTGTACACCCCCTCTACCAACTTCAAGTGGTAGTAAACAATAATGACATCAGGGTTGCTCCGACAAGGCTTCGAAAGTGGGTAACCCAGTCATCGATGACTGTGATACCCATTATGCAAAGACCACTCTTTTTTTTCATGTGTTCACACTTCAAAGCTTTTTATAAGGTTCTTATTAAGAGCTTAAAACCTTTCTCTCAAGATCAAAATGCTAGAAATAGCTCATTGCCCTCTAATTCTAGCAAAACCACTAAGAATCTTAAAAACCAAAACCACCATTACAAAACTAGCCAAGTACAGAGCTTTTAGCTATGAAGATTTGTCCAAAACCCTCCCATTTTGATTAGAGGGACAAGTATTGATTAATAATGATCAATCTTTGATTGAATCCATAAAAAAACCTAGTAAAAACTTATAAATACCTAGGAGAATTAGGAGAGAGAAAAATAGAAAAAACAAGGGAAAAAAGCAGAAGAGAAAATTAGAAGAAAGAAACTTAGTTATGAAGGTTCATGAGCCTAGCACAAGAGTTTTTTTTTTAACTTTGAAAGGTTTGAAATTTTTAAAGGTAAAGTTTTGCAAAAGAGAGCAAAAAAAGGTAACAGTCATTATTTGAATCTTTGAAGGTATAAAAACCTCATCTAACCTATTAGGTGATGTCCATGAGGTACAACTCTAGCTCTTTCTTAAATGTTTTAATGACATTTTATACTTGTTTTGGTGTCTTGTGGAGTTAAGCTTGTATCTTGATTAATGCATAAAAATATTGTTTTTCTTTATTTAATGTTGTTTTGAGTTGGTTGTTAATGTTATATGGATGTTTATAAAATGTTTGAATGTTGTTTTTGCTGAGATGATAGGAGTCGCCACCTAGTTTATGGTAACTAGGAAACTTTAACTAGTCTTCAAAGTTCTAGGTAAGGAGTTAATTATGCTAAAGGTAAGATAAACATCACTCTAAAGCATTCTACCTAATACAAGCTACATTGTTCTTGTTTTATAATGATAAAAATACCTATTGTGCTCATGCTGAAATTTGTTTAAACTAGTATATGCATATTTGGTAAAGGCTATTAATCTTAAAGAAGTGGTTTAAGACCTAGGTTTGGCTACAAGGTTCTACTTTTAAAATTATACAAAGTAAAAAATAATTTTTGGATTCAAAATTGACTTTCTAAAACCATAAAAAATGACCTACCTAGAATAAGGCTAAACAATATCAACATGTGCGTCTCATGCACTTATAGTTTGAGTTGTAGGTTTGGTGTTAGCGAATGCTCCTCACACACTACTATTGACTTTCAAAAAACCCATAAAAATGTTGGGATTTTAAAAGAAAATTAAGGTTGTGACTTTTGGGATTCTTTTTTAAGATAAATTAGATGAGTTTTTAGTCATGTTTATGGATAATTTATTAGGAAAATGATAGATTTTGGTGTGATTTTAGGTTAAAATTTAGGACAGTTGTGGCTTGGTTTTGGTTTGTAAATAAAGGATTTTCTTTATCATTCTTAACAAGAGAGATTGAGGTTGATCTTTAGTATTTAGCTGAATAAAAATAGAAGAAAAATCCAACTGGATAGTTGTAGAGGCTAAGAATTTTAAGGGTTGTTGGAGTGGTTTTCTTTCCTTTTTCAAAGGAATTAGGGCTTATTTGTCGATGATGATCAAGTGTTTGGTAGTAGGGTGGTTGAAGAGAGGGGCTAACCAGTAAGAGAAGGTTATGGCTGGTCTGTCATGATTGGTTGAAAGTTAATGAGAGAGAGGGTGGCTAAGGTTTGGTTTGTTATCTAGGGAAGAAGATGAAAAGTGTTTTTTTCTCTGTTTTTTTTTTTTTGCACTGTGTTTTCTCTTGAATTTTCCTATGCTTTGCACTTTAATCTCTCATGAATTTTTTTATGTATGCTTTTATGAAAAAAAATTTCTAAACTGTGTATCTATATATAGACTATTCATCAAATATTTTATTTTCATCCTGATCTTTTATCTATTGATCTCGTATCTTTACTTGCCAATCATTTTATCCCTTTATCTCTTGATCCTTTTTTAAGTTGTTTAGGAGAGACCCAAACTATTTGTTTTTATTTTATTTTGGGCCCTATTTCTTCACCTGATTGTCATTTTACTCCGTATTATTTTTTTTTATCTTTTTTTAAATGTGGAGTTAAAATCTGTTATGACTATTTTTTAGAACAAGATTCTTATAGGGAGGTGTATTGTTACAAAAGCTTGTTGAATAGCTTTGGAAGAAATCAATAGTAAGCTTTTAGTATAAGAATGAAGGCAATAACAACAAGCAATATAACAGATATGGTAGCAATGGTAATTGCATTTTAACAACAACAGTTAGAGTTAGCTAGTAAAGAATTAACACATGTCAAGTTAATTAGCTGTTTATAGTTAGTTAACATGTTAGTTAGTTGGATAACAGTTAAAGGAAAGGAATTCGTTGTATAGTGTAATAGAAACGTGAAAGGCAGACAATAAAAAATTTAGTTTCTATAATACATTTTCTCAATCTCTTTTTTCTTTTTTTTTTTATTTTATACTCTTTTTTTCAATCTATACATTGCTTTGTTAAGGAAAACCTTTACATAATTCTAGCCATGATTCATGAAAGGAAAAATATAAAAGTACTATCTTGAAAATACAACAAATATGTATGATTTTACTAAAAAGGGTTTTTTATTTATTTTTAACTACAGTTGGAATGGTGATTTGCTGCTTATTTATTGATGATGAATAATCATCAAATATAATCATGATTATCTTTTACTAGTATGAATTTACTTTAAGTATCATAATAGTGTTCAATTGAGAAACCTAACCTGTTTTCATTATTTGGTGAACCTCTCTATTCAAGTTTAACGTGTGACAAAGCCTCATCTCTAGTTAACTAAACAATTAAAAGAATTTGGTAACAATCACTGCTCATATAAACAATGAAGCTACTTCTCAATTCTTATACTATCTTTGCACTGTCTCTTGCTAAACAACTAAAAGAACTAGGGTGGTAATCACTATTCATATAAACACTGAAGTTGCTCTTCAATTCTTGCACCATTTTTGCTTACCTTTTTTACTAATCGAGAAATAAAGTGAGTGGGATTAAGAGAGTAACAAAATCTTTTAGTTCTTTGCATTGTCTTCTTTTTTGTAAATTGAGAAATAGAGTGAATGAGATAAGAGAGTATTAACAATTTAAAACCCTTGATTACAATAGATTGCTCCTTCAAACTCACTTGTGACCACCACAAAAACCAATTGGACAAAGAATCTCACCATCGTAACCATCATAAATCATCTAGGCACGATGATACTAAGCGCGAAAGATCTTAAAAAAGAGAAAAGAAGGTAGATAGGCGAGAGAGATCTCACAATCACTAATCATATTCCTCCCCGAGGTGTGAGGACAGAGAAAGGTCATATGATGCAAGAGAGGAGAGAGAAAGGAGCAGAGAGATAAAGTGCAAGAAGGGAGAGAGAGAAACTTATAGGAAAGATTATTTAGAGAGAAAATGGTGGCGTTTCGACCACAAATGTAAATTTTCCCTTGAATCTATTTTGATTTTCAATGCTTGTTTTTTTGTTGTTGTTGTATTTGTTTGTTGTTTTGTGCATAGTTATCAGACCCGGCCTAGCCCGGTAGGTTGACCCGGGACCCGGATAACCCAGGGCCTGGCCGGGTTTACTAACTCATATCAAAGTTCACTATATAAATACTAGAAGAAGTTTTATTTTTTCAATGTGAAATTTGAAGTCCATTAATATATTTACTTTATGTTCACAAGAAAAACATTGTGTTTTTTTAACGTGAAATAAAAAAAAATTTTGATTTAAATATTTCAACTTAAAAGGATAAGATAATATTTTTTTAATGTGGGATAAAAAACCTTTTGAAATAATTTTTTAGTATATATCCACATGGATTGTTTCTTAATTTCTTCATATGAAATATTAAAATCTTAAATTTTTTTTAAAAAATTTTCAGGTTGACCCTGGTCAACCCTTGTGACCCGGGACCCAGCTTCTTGGTTGTGTCAACCTCAAACCGGATTTGATAACTATGATTTTGTGGTAGTCTATGCGAGAGAAGGTCATGAGTTTTTTTTTAATTGTACTAGAAAGATTAACTTAATTTTGATATGTAAAAGTGACATGAGAATTTCTTGAATCATTGAAAAAAAAAAAAAAAGAGGATTGGAAGTTAATAAATGCATGCATGGCATCATTAATTAACGAAAACAACTAGAAGACACCAATCACGGTCCATTGACTGCTAGTAAGTTTTTCTTTTCTTGTTAGATTATTTGCATAGATATTTAAAGAAAGAGTCAAAAGTGACAGTTAAGATCACCCTCAATCCTAGGCTGAGACTGTGCTTCATTAAAATCCGTCGACCTACCATGTCCCTTTACAGAATATAGTGACTTTCACCTTCTTTCTGATATTTCGGATCACCCCATGACCTTTTCTCAGCTACCTCAAATCGAATTCCCAATCTTTTTTGCCTCTCTCTCTCTCTCGAGCTATCTCAAATTGTTTTGAGATTCAACAACAATCCACCCGAACCGAAAGAAAAAAGAAGGACAAGAAAAGCCAGGAGACAAGACAAACCTAGTTATTCCTTTTCTTTTTCTTTTTGTCTTTGCTGAGCTTTTGTTTGTGGATTGTGGGTCTTTTATTTGTCTCTCGTTAGGTGGAGTCTGCACAAAAATATCTTTTGGCCTTTTCTTGCCTCTTTTTCTTCGACGCGGCAAAAGTCAAGTGATAAATTAACTTTGCTCCCATTTTGGATTCTCTTCAGTCTTTTTTCTTTCTTCCTTCGATATAACAAATTCTTACCAGTAATCTTTCTATCGTCGTTTCTTCTTCTTTTTTGGGTTCAAAGTTTATAAATTTGTAGTGCATTGTTATAGATCTTAAAGTTGATGTCTTTGGCTATTGGAGCTACATCAAGTTTGAGAAATATGGGGTTTGATGACGACAAGAAGAAGAAGAAGAAGGAAGGAGGAGAGAAAAGTGGAGTTCTGGAAACACGTGACGAGGATCATGATGGTGGAGTGAGGATAGGAAGGCAGATGAGTGAGAGTGAGACCTCTATGTATGCGACTGATCACGAAGAGGAAGATGACGAGAACGGAACCAACAAACTTCAGCTGGGTCCTCAGTACACCCTCAAAGAACAGCTTGAAAAAGACAAGGTTTGTTCTTTTGTTGTTGTTATTATTTCATGTTCCATTTTTAGTTATGAAAATGCATTTGTTAATTCATTTTTCATATATTGGTGCATGGATTTTGGAAGTTCAGGATGATGAGAGCTTGAGGAAATGGAAGGAGCAGCTTCTTGGGAGTGTGGATTTGAACAACATTGGAGGTGCATGCATGTCGTCATATTTTCTTTTTCCTTATCTAAAATTATGCGAGTTTGTTGGATTCTAACTTCTGAAATTCTTTAAATATATCTTGGTTTCTGTTAATTCTTTCATTTCTATAATTAATGTTACATGTTCATGCAGAGAATTTTGAATCCCTTTCCTTGTGCGTATGCCGATCGAATTCTTGTGCCATATTCTGTTAGCTAGAGTTGCTCATGTTCCAACAAAGATAATGAAGAATTTTGAACAGAATTCTTTTCCTTTTCTTTTTTTATTTAATCCTCTAAATAATCTTGTTTTTCTTTTCATTATTGCAGAAACGCTTGAACCAGATGTGAAATTTCTTAATCTTTCGATCCTCTCTCCTGGAAGACCAGACATCGTACTTTCTATTCCTGAGAATGGGAAGCCCAAAGGCTTGTGGTTTACATTGAAAGAAGGCAGTCCCCATAGCTTGAAATTCTCCTTCCAAGTCAGTAATAACATTGTGTCTGGCCTCAAGTACACCAATACTGTTTGGAAAACTGGCGTCAAGGGTGAGCTATCTACATCCTGACTCGTGCCAAAACCTGTGCTCCAAACACTTGAACGTTTCCCCCCTTATAATCAGTCTTTGTTGACTCAGTGGACAGCACAAAAGAAATGCTTGGAACCTACAGTCCTCAGCCAGAGGCTTACACGCATGTTAATCCAGAGGAGACCACACCCTCGGGCATGTTTGCTAGAGGATCATACTCTGCAAGGTCGAAGGTTAGTTTTAAACTTTTTGAGGTTTTTCTTTGAATATAATCTCAAAAAGAAGAAAGAGATCTTCATTTTAATAATCTGCTAGTAAACAGTACTCTGATGCAAAATCACAATATGGCATCTCCCTTTAATTTGTCCTAACCATCTCTGTTTCTTTCAGTTTTTTGATGATGATAACAAGTGCTACTTGGAGATCAACTACACCTTTGGCATTCGAAAAGAATGGGCTGCTACTTGAATGATCGATCATTCTTCCAACAACCTTTTCACACATCTGTCTCACCCAGTTATAATTCTTAAACTACTAGTTCCATGTCTTCCCTGATCTTCACGCCATGTTTAATTGTTGTCTCTAGTTCCATTAACCTCTTGCAATCATGTCTGTGGCCAGATATCTCACAGCAATAGAGACGAAGAAAGTGCAAATGGTAATTTTCTTTTTAATAAATGAAAGCTTGGCATGTCTTTAAGGTACTTGCCTTTTCTCCATTTCTGCAGTAGGTTGTGTAACTCAGGTTACTCGATGTTTATATATATGAATTAGGAGTCACGAGAATATTTTATAGTCATGGAGATGATGGCTTTGATTGTACGTGTCTATTTAAATTCCTTTCAGGCATGGCTAGAATATTGTACTTGCTTTAATTTTTGTAAACCTCCTCAATTCTTTTCTTTTTCTTTATTTATTAGAATCCTCGATTAAGAAAAATATTCTTAAAATGCTTAAGAAATAAATGACATTAATTTTTCTAAAAAAAAAAAAGAGTTTTCTTGAAAAGACATTAAAATCCTCGATTTAAGGAATAAGACATTAATATTTCAAAATGTAATGATTTTAGGTGGGCTGGTATTTTGTTTTAGGGGTTGGTAATCTCTTATTTGGGTCTATCAGTCTTGGGCTGTGAGACTTCAGTGAGCTCTTTGATAAGTAGAATCTACCCAACCCAATTCAATATACAATATTGTTTTCTTTCCTTTCCTCGGCGACATCAACATATAATAATACTCTATGACTCCCTCACGAAATGAAATTAACACTATTTTTCACCATGCAAGTTTCAGAATCAAAACCGACCTCTAGAAGGGCCACCAGACTCGTCAACAACAACAAAATATGGAGCATATGAGCTTGAAAGGGCCACCGTAACTGCTATACACAGTTGAAAGTAACCTCCCATCTGACCTCTACCTCCTCCCTGGCTCCAGGTTGATATTAGCCTTTCCCTGCTTGTCAAGAATCCAACTTGGCCCTGGACTTTTCTTTTCTTTTTCCCCAACATTCTTCTTGCTAGCAATAATTATTCTCACAGGAGAAAGAGAGAGCTTGTTGGGAATGGCAAGTAACTTTTAAGCTACTCTTTCGAGTGTTAGATTAAGTTCTTAAACAAGTTGTTAACTGAGAAATTGAATTTAACTGTATAGATGGGTGGAATCAGATTATGTAAGGTCGTGATTAGTTGATGAACACATGAAGAGACCCTCCACCGAATAATGTGTATTTAGCTCGCTAACCCTCTTGATAATGATATTGATTAGTTTAATTGTAATGCCATGATTTCTTAAAAAAAAAAAAAAAACCCATGTGCGAAAATCAAGGTCTAACCAACTAATTTGGTCGATCGGTCTTGATATTGCCACAAGACCTTCACCAAGCACAAGACAGAATAATCTTCTTTATGGGTTTTTTTTCCTTCTACGTTCACAAGACAAATCCCACCTTCCTAACCCGAAGTCAATGTTGATTAAGTTATGATTAGGAGATTAAACTTGCCCGATATGTCCTCAAATCCCCATGACTTCACATGCCTCGTGCTTTAATAAATATTAATAAGGATACAGGTCATAATAAATCATCACTTGAGATGCTTCATTAATTTGTTTAATTTCTCAAGTTTGAATTGCAAAAAAAAAAAAAAAACCATTTAAGAATAAAAACCCAACTCATAGTTGGAACTTGCTGGCATGTTTGGAAGTGTGGTTGCGTTTGTTTTTCAAAGGGTTTTTCACTCATAAAAATATCAAAATAATATATTTTTTATTTTTAAAAAAATTATTTTTGATATTAGTACATTAAAATAATCTAAAAATATTAAAAAATATTAATTTGAAGCAAAGAAAAAATAAAAATAAAATTAATCTTTTTTTAAAACGCTTTTGAGACCCAAAATTTTAAATCTGTTAATCAACTAACTGTTATTATTTATTTTGATAGTTATATTTATGTTCTTCTATAAATAACATTTTTTTTTATATTACGGAATTATTATTTACGAAATGGAAAAGAAAATCTCTAAAGAAAAACAATGTGAGGTTTGGTTATATGAAAGATGAATTTCATGTGATGAACATATTAATAATATTTGAGTTAATTCCTTCGTTTCATTTTGGTCAACTTGTACACTAAGCACAAATAAGTGTCGGTGGAAAATATCGAAGAAACGATGACGTTTCCCTCGTAAAAAATGAGATCCTTGAATTTTGAGGGTCAAGGGTGGAATTTAGGGGCTGGGACAGCGAAATGCTGGTTGGCCCAAAAATCATGGCGGGCCCTCACTCTTGACCACCACGGCACCACCCTCACCCTCCATTATTTCACACCAAAGCCATGCCCTACGATATTTTGATTCCAAAAAACTCTCTCACTTTCGTTTCCATATCTTGGGTTTTCCTAATTTGCTTTGTTCTTATTTTTGACCAATTTGATGAGATGTAATTCAATGTTCTTTTCTTCGAGAATCTACACTTAAATTGATTTTTAAACCAAACCAAAACTGATAATTTTATAAATAGAAATAAAATGATTCTTTAATTTTTTTATTGTGTTACTTGAAACCAAAATTCAACATGGTCATGACTCATGAGAATCAACAATTTAAGTGGGACCCGAGTCTTGTAGTCAAATGAAATTGAAGGATTTATTCTATAGCATTGAAAAATACAGTAACTATACTTTGATTGGCTTTGGGAGATTGTGGCTTTAAAATGTGTTTTTAAGAAGAAAAAAATAACTAAATTTTAATCACAATAACATAGAAAATTAAAATAATGGATTCCCTTTTTTTTTTTTTTTTCAAAAGTTTGATGAATCTATTAATTTCATCTTGGCTTTATAATGAGTCAATATTTTTTTATCCAATATTATTTTGTGCTTTGAAAGAATCCAAATCAATTATAGGGTGATAATCTAATTAAATGTTAGTTTAACAATCTGTTAGCCCCGATGTATTTGATTTTAGTCATAAGATGGGCCTAAGGTGTTATGAGTCTAGTAAATTATCAGACCTAATATACTAGGGTTCGACTGTGAGCTAAGCTCAAGTCTTCATGGGTTCGGTGAGTTGCCAAATCTAATATACTTGAGTTCATCCATGAGCTGAACTTAAGTTACCATGGGCCTAACGAGTTGCTAAACATAATATACTTGGATTCGGCCATGTGTTGAGCCTAAGGCACCGTGGGTCTAGCAAGATGCTAGACCCAACATACTTGGGATCAACCATGAGCTAAGCCCAAGGTACAATGGGTCTGGCAAGTTGTCAGATCCAGTATACGTGGGTTCAATCATGAGCTGAGCCCAGGGTATCGTAGGTCTGATGAACTGCCAGACTTATCTCTCTTAAGTTAGGCTATACATCAGATCCAATTAGTCTTGTAGATCCATATTATGATCATATGGTTCTATCTTTAGATTATTGACATGACCTAATCATGTCAGGAATAATCATCTCTCAAACCTGTAGTTGTATAGAATATCTCTCAAGGTCTATTATATTTTCATCTCATTAATGTTTATTAATTATCTGTAAGGGATATTTGTCCCTTATTAATGATATGTAAATGATATTTATTCCAATTCATTAATGATATGTGTCTATATATATATATATATATATATATATATATATATATAACATCCTGAACTTTTGGCTGCATTTATTCTCATTTTAAATAATCACGTAAGAATTTGAGTAATTTTTTTAAAAAAATCAAAATACTCATATCTCCTACATTACATTAACATAGTATTTATATGTCTCTACTTAGTTCATTTTTATAAAATTTTAGCAGTGTTTTATTTATACAAAACTCTTATCCATAACCTCATCATGTCAAATTACTGTATAATCTCACATAAATATCACATTCAACAACTAGTACCTAGGTAGCCCCAGACATACCCTTAATCCATCATTCATTGTCTACATCACTATAATGTCCTTTACACACACACACAGAACTCTTATCCATAACTTTAGCCTGTCAAATTCCTATATAATCCCTCATAAATATCACATTTAACAACCGGTACCTAAATAGCCCCAGGCATACTCTTAATCCATAATTCATTGTCATATAAGGACCTCATAGAAACATATGTTATATATATATATATATATATATATATATATATATATATATATATATATATATATATATATATAACATACATGCATAAAGAAAATCCAACTTAAATAGTAATTTAATAATTCACTAGATAAAAACTCCAAAAAAATACACATACATTTCAATTAATTACATAACAGAGCATAAAAACAACAAAACTCTACTTAAGATGGCTATAAAGACCTAACTACCATACTTTTACTGTAATGACAAATGTGATGGACCTGAAATATACATATATAAAATTAATCATTTTAATATAAAAAATTATGCATTTTATTCATGAAACATACATTTATCTAAAACAATACGCAATATCCTTTTTGTCTTTTTTGTAAAACAAATACTTTGGATAATGACATCTTTATTTTTTTTTCCTTTTTCTAACTATAGCATTAATTTTTTTTCATAGTCCAATTACTCTGAATTACACATTGTTATTTCAAACCTTTCACAACCATGCTTGTAACACATAAATAATATGAATTATAAACCACTTGTATTCATAACCAATACCTCTAACATTTCCTTTCACTTAACAAGGAATACTTATTCAACTCACTACCATATTATCTCTATGTATTATATAAACAATAATAACACTCGTGATCTTCTCACACACATTTGCATATCTCTTCTCTTTCTTTATTTAAACGCTCCACAAACATGTTAATGATCGAGGATAACACGTATCATTTATTTATGATCCTAAGAATTCATTCAAATTTAAGATTTTCAATAGTGTACTAAGAATAATCATATTATGAATCCACACATTCTTTTTCACCTTTTATCTTTTTTTTTTAAATTGACAGTAAAAAAACCATTTGTAAGTCTTCATCAGTTTATCTCATTTCTTAATAACACTTGTCTTAATATCCTTTATACACAATAAATTTCATATAAATGGTATCCTATGATATCCAAGGTCTATTATCCATAATTGCAACAACAACCCCAACCTTTAAATCTAGTTCAGACATAACAACCTCAACTCATGATACCATAAATAAAATCTTTTAAAGTCATTATTATCTGTACAGAGATTTCCACAAAGTTTCTCTTTAAAGTGGATCATTCTTAAATTATCGACTTAAACCTGTTTTACTTGTACTCATAGTCTCAATCCCTTAATCCAGTGATCCTAGATCATGCTCTACATCAACTATATTTCAATAACTTCAAACCATCCAATATCAAATACAAATAATTATATAACACATTATAAAGTGTTGATAAACAAATGAAATAATTTCACTAAAAATATTACATCAGATAAATATAGCTAAGTTCTCTTTCCTTTATCTCGTGCTGATAAGTAAAATCTTTTTATCTCATTTACTTATCATTCCTTTGTCTTTTATCTGAATTTTCAACATCTAACATAATATTATCATCTGTCACCTATAAACTTGGTCAATTGATCGATGTCGACATCAATTCCTAAATTGATGTCGACATCAATTCCTAAATTGATGTAATTAGCCATCACCTCGTGGCTAATTAATGGTATGCCGACACCAATTCCTTTAGTATCATTCGCTTCTATTCCATCAGATATCTAATCAAATTTTCTAGTACATGTCGGTGCCAACAAACCTATTGACATTATT
The DNA here is from genome assembly GCF_000002775.5 of Populus trichocarpa. NCBI lineage: Eukaryota > Viridiplantae > Streptophyta > Magnoliopsida > Malpighiales > Salicaceae > Populus > Populus trichocarpa. Next base: position 11,734,569 of record NC_037298.2, on the reverse strand, counting down.
ATCCTTCTAATTTTCTTTTTCAGGAATAGCTAATTAAATCCTTTTTTTATATATTCCTTTCATGTTTATACTGATACCAATGAACTTTATTGGTATCATTAGCTCCCCAAATCAGGAACAACTAATCAAATTTAAGAGATATCGATACCAATACAATTCATTAATATCATCAGTCTCTCAAATCAGGAACGACTAATCAGGTTTAAGAGTTTTTGATACCAATACAATCATTGGTATCATTAGTCTCTCAAAACGGGAACGACTAATCAAGTTTAAGAGATGTCGATACCAATATAATCTATTGGTATCATTAATCTTCCAAACCAGAAATGACTAATTACATTTAAAAGACACTGATTACCAAAACAATCCATTGGTATCATTAGTATTCTAAACCAAGAACGACAAATCAAATTTAAGAGATGTCGATACCAATACAATCTATTGGTATCATTAGTCTTCCTAAACTGAGAATGACTAATCAAGTTTAAGAGATGTTGATACCAATACAATTCATTGATATCATTAGCTTTCTGAATCAGGAAAGGTAATCAAGTTCATTTTCAACACTTTAATGTCATCACATTAATGCCAACGTCAATGAAACTTCATTGGCATTATTAGTCTCCATTCTAGAAATGGCTAATCAAATCCTTAACCAATATGCTTTCATCTAAGTAAATACTAGTATCAATGTATCACATTGATATCATTAGCTTCTGAATTACCTTAGGTAACTAAATTAAATTAACATTTTTTTCCTTCTTTTTAATATTTCATTGAATATTCATGAGTTACATCTTTAAAGAAACTGTAGTTTAAAAAAATATATAAATGATACAAATGAAATTGTCAAGATGTAGGACACTTACCTGATTCACACGTAGGTCCTGTTTTTCCGATCCATGGTAAGTTTTCTAGAGTCTCTCTTAAGTCGGTACAAAATAATTCATCATATCATTCTAAAAAATGATTTATTAGATACACTACTTTTATTTATATCTACTTTACACACCTATTAACATCCATTTACTTAAAATTCAACTATACAATTTCGGCATTCTGCTTGGCCAAACACATACATAACTATCCATTTATTTAATTTTAACACCCTTGATGTCGTTTTATCCACACCTTAAGCACTAGCTTATTCATCTCTTTCATACATTTTATCAAACACCTTATATGCAATGTTATTATTCTCCCTTCTACACACCGATAAAAATTTATTCCTCATATCTTAACTCAAATGATCATAACTAAATCCTAATATACAATTTATAATCATAGCATTTATAGTCCAAATCAAACACACGACTTCCAACTAAATCTCACATGGTTGATCACTAATGGTTGAACCTTTACAAGTGATTTCAATTTCTTCAATACAATTTCTATTACACAATTTCTCAATCATTCATAACGTATTTACAATAGTTCAACCTTCTCAATAAGTTTATTTTAACTTACACTCATGAATATTCTTAATATTCATACATATTATTTTAATGATACCTCATCCACTCACAATTCCTTAACATTTATTCAATCTCATTCTAATATATCTCATCATATTGCAACATACCTTTAATTGCTTGAACCCTTTAATTTATATAATAATCTCAAACTTATCTTATTCAAAATCCTACCATTACACAACATCACAACATTTTGATTTAATCAAGGAACCAATATTTCTCAAGTTTCATAAAGAAAACTTTTATTAACAATTTAACCCAAAACGTATAACTCTTCCCATCCTCTCAAATTATTACTTCATCATGTTAATCTTTTTAACACCAAATGTATTATACCATCATTTAAGTAACAATTCACCATACTAAATTTTCAATAATTTCATTTTACACATTCTAAACATTCACACAACATTAAATTTACAATTATCATTAAGATTTCTACCTAATTATAATCTCATAAACTTATACAATCACATTAACACACACCAATTCACTAAAATTACATCAACAATCCCTCTCTAAATTCTTCTACCATGGCCAACCAATTATGGTCAAAACACCTATTGGTTTATTTCAATTTTTTTCTTAAGATTTCCATTTAAACAACTATATTGCATAATCTAACAACTTATTTCTCATACAAATATCATTTCTTCATCCATAATTCAACAAACCCCAACCCTTTTTTCAAACCTATTTAACACGTAATCAAAATCAACTAAAACTTGAATATAAATGTAAGGGAAAGCTTTTTTACCCTTTCAAATTCAATTTAATGACAATTTCCATGGTCCAAAGCTTCTATTATCTTTTTTCCTTCTTTAATCTTCTACTTTCTCTCTCTATCCAAAAATTTCTCTCTTTTTCTCATAAATTTCTGTCAATGATCCATTCTTTTCCCTCTTTTCTTCCATTTTCTCCCTAAAACTCTCATTTATGGTGATTTTTCAAGGATGATTTGAACAAAAATGAAGAAAAAGATCTCTCTCTCTCCCCTCCAAAAATGACTAACCATTTAAAAAGAAGAAGAAGCTGGAATTGTCTGGCCAATTGCATTTTTGCCCTTATTTATTATTAACATGCTATTTTTCTGGATTTTCTCTCAGCCACTGATAATTTTGTATGGCCTTACCAAACTTTGATTGGCATGAAATTTAACCCAGGGTAGAAAAACATGTTAGGAGACTTTAAGTAAAATTTCAATCTAATCTGACTGTCAAATGAAGAGTTATGCTTGATAGCGTAAAACTAGTTAGTTTATGATTTTTTTATCAAAAATCTGAATTCTCTTATTCCACCCTTACATAGGTCATATTAACCATTTTACTAAATCCTTGGGACCATTTCATTATTTCAAAATATATTTATTTTTTCTTCTCACAATTTATTTTGTTTACAGATTTTTTATTGTTTCACGGTAAGTTTACTGATTTTTAACCGGGGTTTACACCAACACTTTTTCATGTAATTATTTCTTAAATTTAATTCCTCATTTTCATTATAACTCTTTGGAATTATTTTATCACTTTCAAAACACATTTATTTTAATTTTTTCTAATTCTTCTATCTATTGAAACCTATTACTGTTTATACTATCGTTATGAATTTGAAACTAAATTTTCTAGTCCTCATTTTAATTTCATCAATACCTTTAAAATTATTTATAGATGTCATACCCTCCCTTTACACATCACATGTACTATTTATTTATTTATTTTTATTAATTTATTTTTTCTAGTTTTATTACTTTTGATCTTATGTTTACACGAGGGTTTACAATGTGTGTTGGCTAAAAAATTCATATATATATTTTTTCTAATCTCATGTTTTATTAATTTTTTTTATGCTTAGAAAAAATCACGACGGCCAATAAACTATTTCTGACTACATCCCGAAATAAAGAAAAATTAGTATCAGTGCATTACCAAACCCATCTATGAAATCAAAATCCTTTAGGAGGCTGATTTATCATGAGATGATAAATTGAGAGAGATTATGATAATGTTAGGGTAGAGTGCAAGGTGGGTGTCTCAAGAATTATATATATATATATATATATATATATATATATATATATATATATATAATGAGTAGATACATGATTAAGAAATGCCACCCATTTTTATTTCTTCTTACCTTGAAAAGATTTCCAAGAAAGCATGCTTTGTTTTGCCCGGTAAGAAAGAACCATCCAAGTCTGGAAAGTGAAAACAACATCTAATAAAGAATAATAGACAGCCTCACCTCCTCTCCTCACGCCCATGTACATTCTACAATTACTTAAATGTATTCTGATTTGTACCTTTACATTCATCTCTTGAACCATCACCAGCTGCTACCGCCCCCACCCCCTTTTTTTTTTTTAATCTCTTTTCTAGTTAAAATCCATCTTTATATAGTGCAACACATTACATTTTGCGTTGCAGCATTAGCGTTGGCACTTTGGCATTCCCTGGCCAAAACCAAAACAATTTCTCTCTGAATTCTTGCTCAGGTCAGTACTTCTTAACCTTTTTTTTTGGGGGGGTTAAATATGCTAAAGGGTCTGTTTCTATTGGGATGAGCTGATCTAGATCTGTTTCTTTGCTTTATGTTGAACTACATTGTGTGGTGGCTGTGGTTTTCTTTTTTGTCCAACAGAATTTGTTTTGACTTGCTTTTACTAGCTTCCAGTCACGAAAGAGAAAGGAAAGCAACATAGATTGCACTGTTTCTCTCTCTCTTTTACCTTAAAAAGGACAAGATGTATTGTACTTTTAATGGGGTTTTGATCTTGGTTTTTGCAAGAATACTTGATCTTCTGGGGATTTAGCAAGTTGGGTATGGTATTTCATCCTTGTGATTTGTGCATGATGTTTCTTTTCTACGGCATTGGCATTTGCATTTTTTATGTCATCAGTCATTGCTTCATTTCTCTGTCATTAGATTAGATCCTCTTCCAACCTTTCTCAATTAATTTAATATCTTATTTGTGCCTAGAAGAGAGGGTTGGTTTTGCTATAGTAATTGTTTTAAAACTATCTATAGATGAGTTGAAAAGGATCTTGTTTTTTTTTTGTTGTTGTTGTTGTTGAAGTAGTGATAGCCATGGCTTTCCATGGTCATTACAAAGATTTGGTTAGTCGGATTTTGTGGATTTGGGAATCTCACCTGGATTCTGAAATGCTGGGTTTGATTTCTCCAATTATTAGCTAGTTTTTCTGTTCATGCTGTGGATTCGCATTGGTTTGCCATCGATAGATTTGTGCTCATAAATTGAGATATAATCAATGATGGGATTTGGTTCTTGCAGGGATTTAGAGAAGATAAACCATGAAGTTTTCTATGATTATTGTGCTTAGCAGCACACTGCTGTTTTCGTGCACTCCACTAGCATATGCTCAAAAAGTAGCTAGTCCTCCAGCACCAACCCCAACTCCATCCCCAGCACCAGCACCATCACCTCCTTACGTTAACCTCACTGATTTACTCTCTGTTGCTGGCCCATTCCACAACTTCCTTAACTACCTTGAGTCCACTAAAGTCATTGACACCTTTCAAAACCAAGCCAACAACACTGATGAAGGCATTACCATCTTCGTACCAAAAGATGATGCCTTCAAAAATCTCAAGAAGGCTTCTTTGTCAAACCTAACTCAAGACCAGCTCAAGCAACTCATTCTTTTTCATGCCTTGCCACATTATTACTCGTTGTCTGATTTCAAGAACCTTAGCCAAGTGAGCCCTGTCAGCACATTTGCTGGTGCAGGAGGATATGCTTTGAATTTCACCGATACATCTGGGACCGTGCACCTTGATTCAGGATGGTCTAAAACTAAAGTTAGTAGTAGTGTGCATTCAACTGATCCTGTTGCAATCTATCAAGTTGACAAAGTCCTCCTTCCTGAGGCAATCTTTGGTACTAATATACCTCCAACCCCAGCTCCAGCACCAGCTCCTGACACTAGCCCTACTGCAGATTCCCCAACATCTGACGACTCAGCAGGAGCAGGGAGCGCCCCAGGAAAGTCCCCCCCAAATTCTTCTTATAGGATCAATGGTGTAGGTATTTGGAGTCAATTGGTTCTAGCTATTGCAGGTGTGCTGGTCCTGTTTTTGTAAGGCAGGATTTCATTGTTGTGTATTAATTTATGAGAAGAGGGTATATCTGGATTATGTCATTTGTTTTGATTTAAAACCATTTTTTTGATTATACATGTCATTTGATTTATGTACGTGAACTTGAGAGTTTTATTTCTATTCAACTAGAGTACTCTTGTCATTTTCTTGGTTCTCATAGCTGTATATGGAAGCAATTATTTTGTTTAATGATATTTGGAACTTTATGACCCCAAATGCTTGTAAAAATGATGATGTTGAGAAATTTATGGCATTGTAATTGTGATGTGGAAAACAATTGCTTGCCTGTAAATGTTGAAAATCTTGATTTCTTCATGTGCTTTTCACCTAACCAGTTCTATATCTTTAATTAACGCTGCTTTTCCAGTTATCATCACTACTTTACCTCGAATCCAAGGCGAAAAAAACCCTTAATAGGTGACACTGATCCAGTTATTAATGGATAGAAAGCAGAAAAAACTTGTGTTCTATCCACCTTCTTAGCAGATACCAGTCTATTCGTTGTGTTGAATGCCTGATCTTGAGTTGTTTGTTTGATATTAAAACCCATCTACGAACAATTAATTTCCAAGGCACTGACCGTCAACAGAAACACCGCTGGCTTTAAAACTGGCAAAGATTAAAGGCTTCAAATTTATAAACATTGTCAAAAACATGATGCCTGAATCTTCTTCACCCCTTTATTGTTATTGGATTTGAATCATTATATACATCCCGTCAACAGTTGTGATCTTTATTGGAGTATTTAAGATTCCAGTGGGTTCCCTTTTCTAATGGCATAATGTTAACGAATGAGGCCAGCATACTCATTAATCGTCATATGGACCACCCATTATGCCAACCACAACAAATAATTTCAAGGGTTTGGCAAAAAGCTAGAAGGATAGCCTAGCATGGCCGTATCTATCACTTGTTCCAGTATAGGAGCTGCTGGATATATAATTGTTACATCTTAGCAAGGTAGACGAAGCAGAACATTCAAAGAACTGGCCTGCACTCACCACTGATGCTGTTAGGGCAATTAACTTTCTTTAAAAAGAGGGATGCTTACTGAATATCAAATTTCTAACCATGTTATCTGAATTAGGTATGAACTAAAGACGATGAAGAAGAAACAGAATGGGGACAAAGAGTTGATGGATTTTTAAAATGATATGCTTGCAGAATTGGATTAGATCCAACCTATTCACTTATTTTCAGTACAGTTAATTAGAAGATACCCATCGGATTGGCCTATTAGCTCAGTTGGTTAGAGCGTCGTGCTAATAACGCGAAGGTCGCAGGTTCGAAACCTGCATGGGCCATTTATATTGTTTCAATCTTCTTTTTTTTAAAAAAAAAATGTAATGTGATGAACCCAATGTTTCAATACTTCAATCTGTCAGGTTATGGGCTTGTGAGAGGAACCCACAAGCAAGCATCCCTACAAATTTCCCTTTGGACCTTTGCCCAAACAATCCAGTGAACGTTGAATAGTACAGATTCTTGTATATGTGTGTAACTTTGAAGCCTGAAGGTACAAATGTACAATGTTCTTGTCAATTTCTCTCAATTTTTTTCCAAGAGGTTTTATTAAATCAGTTTATATAAGAGGTTCATCTTAGGACAAAAATAACACATAAAACATACAAGTTTAATGAGTGAAAAAGAATGCAATTGTGAACCTTATATTTATAATTTTATTATCTAAAAATAAATATAGGATGGTTGTCTCTTCAAAAAATTTACAAAATCTTTCAATAGATTAGAAAACCCTACATTTATTAAAAAAACAACCTAAAGTACAAAAGATAAAGGAAATTAAAATCAGAATCTAAAATACAAATAATAAATCTTGAACATGGTTAGTATATTAGTGAAACCAAATGAAATTACCTTCAACTCATAATGCTTATAATGAGTCTTAAAGGTTCTCTTCTCCACACATTCTTCAAACATTATTATCTCGTGATACCCAAACCTTAAATCTAGCATAAAAAAAAAATATGAACCATGTTATTCATCCACCAAATCATCAATCAATAGAGTAAAGAATTTGTTCTTGACATAGAATCTCCTAATATAGTATTTCTTCTTAACCAACAATATTGAAAAACAAAATGAGTTGTAGTTGTGTTAAATAATTTCATTATGTAGCATCTTCTTTACCAATTTCTCTATCTTTTTTTTTTTCATAAAAGATATTTTGTATGGTCTAATATTGACTGATTTAGCTTCTAGTATCATGAGTATTTTATGATCCAAGCTCATGGCAGTTAGAAGATGTTTTGCTTCTGCAAACAAAAATTGGTATTCTTTTAATAATACCTTTATTATTATATTCTACACTCCTTTTCTTATGCTTCAAAAGCTTAAATGGAAAAAAACAATATCCAACAAAACCATACAAGTCTTCTTTTAAACTCTTATGTGCATTAGTTGTTGTGATCACTTGCAACCTTGCTTATTCCACAGTCCCTTTCAGCCCAGTTATTTTTCCATTTTTTTTAATAACAATTTTCTTTTAATAAAATCAAATATAATTGGTGAATAAATCTTTAATCAATATACTCTAAGTATCATATAATATTTACAAAGTTTCAATATCCTTAAATCAGCTTGAAATTCATAATTTTGCATGGACCATTTGAACTTGGAACTGTAAGCATCACATCTCATAATACCTTAATTAGCTACTATCACTGCCAATATAGTGGTCCTTTAGATGATTTCCTTGATTTCTTCAATCACTTAAGTATCAATAAAACCATGTGTACTACTATTATCAATTAGAATGGTAATGTTCCTTCCTTGACAAGAATATTTGATCATGATTGTGTTATTTGTATAGCTATCTACCAATGCATTCAAGGACAATCCATATTCTTTGATTTTATCATCCTCGACTATTATTCCATTATTTTATCCTCCAGCTACATTTACAAATTCCTCATTTTTCTTTTCTCATCTTTCTATAATATGCAATCTCTCATGTTACATCGATGTCTCAGTGTATACTTATCCCTATATTTAAAACACTGTCTCAACCTTTTTCTTTGCTCATGTAAGGTTTTAGGCTATTGTTTTGAGCTATATAACACCTTTGTTTTTTTTTTAATGATTAAGAGGTTTAGAGTAGGAATCACTTGTTATTTTTCCCAAACCGTATGAATAGTTGGTTCTTGGTATGAATTTATTATTATTGGCCAAAGCATTGTTGAATTTTTCTTTCTATTTAGCTTGATCAAAAGCCTATATCAAGTTGTGGGATTAAGAATCTTAAGCATAGGCTTAATGTTATCTTTGAGTCCATTTATAAAATTAAAAATATAGTAAGATTCTGGCAATGATGAATTCAAAACATTTATGAAAGATTTAAGTTTTTTAAATAATTCAACATACTCCTCGACTCCTGAATCTTGTACTAATATATTGAATTATTATACATTATCCTATTAAATCTGATACAAATAACTCTGGTAATTTCTTTCTAATTTTTCAAATCATTTCCACCTATTAAAAACCCTTCATATCATATATTTTTTCCTTCCTTCTAAGTATAAGAAATCTATCTCCACCCATTAATGCATTAGAGTAAAATGCATATTAAAAAACTTTTTACATTTTCTTATCTAACTCTTTAGATTATCCCACTAAAAACAAGTAGATTGATCTTTAGTAATAATCTTTTAGAAATCATAACTCCTCGTAGCATCTTTATGATTTCATCCTCTATAATTAGGAATCACCTAATCAGGACTTAAACTGATTTTTTTTTTCTTTATTGTTTGATTGGCTAGAAATGACTTTAATATGGTCATCAATACTTCTAGTTGTATAATGATATATACTGTTTTTTTAATTATCTTCGAAGAATATTTAATGATAACTTAATTATACATATACTAAAAGGAAATAATATTTTATTGTAAAAATGACATAATTATAAATTTTATCAATTGTTTTACTATGTCGGTGACAAATCTGTAATTTTTTATTTTTCTAGAAATAAGTTTTTCTTATGTTCTTTCTTCTTTATACTTGGCATTTCTATCACAATCTTTTTATCTTTATTTTCTTGTAATTTTTTTTGTATATGTTTTTTGGATAAAAAATATTATTTTTTATTCTTTATACTTGGAATATTTATCACTCTACAATTGATTTATTTATACCATTTTTTTTATTTTTATCTTCATTCTTTTATAATTGTTTTTTAGTTTTTTTTCTTTGCACTTTTCCTTAGAAAACTTATTATACAAAGATTAAGAAAATGGTGTTTTAATGTTGCAATTCAACATTGTCTTATTTTTCTATCACGTTAAAAATTAGCTTGAGATCTCACATGTTTTTATTAACGTATATGATCTTCATTATATTTTATTATATATAAGTATTGATTTTTTTATTAACAATTATATTTTTTACACGATGTCAAAAAATACGTTATGACACCTAAACATTAATTATATATATATATATATATACAAAAGCATAGCTTTTTGATTTATAATATGTTAACCATAGTTTTAAGACTCGGCCCGGTCCAAGGTCCAGGTTCCGGGTTTTGACCGGGTCACCGGGTCGGCCGGGTCATTTCTTTTTTAAAAAATCAAAATGACGTCGTTTTAGTAAAAAAACAAAAAAAAAAACAAAAGTCAACGGGTTTGCAACCGCGTCTTGCCGGGTTAACCCGCCAAGTCACACTGGGTTTTTTCTTTCCCCGTTTTTTCTTCAACCCGGCCCGATTTCAGCTCTGGATCGGCCAGGTCCCGAATCGACCTACCAGGCTAGACCGAGTTTCAAAACTATAATGTTAACGGAAGCCAATCAAAAGACTAGAAGACGCAAACCTCAGTGAACAGCGTATGCTATTTTCACCTCCAAAACAACAAGCGAAATACATGAGGTAAAATTGGACTGAGTTGAACTCAGTTACCTTCTAGATGAGCCAACAAGGTCATTGCCACTCGACCTAACCGATTGGTAATGAACATTGAGCTTTGCTTAAATATTATTTTAATATATTTTAAAAAAAAACACAAAACTTTCTCTTAACTAAAGTTACAAAAGATTACCACAATCTGGATGTTGCCTCCGAAAAGCCTAGCTTCCTCCGCCCATCGTCCATCGTCTATCAACAGCTCCCTAATTTCGTCCAGTGGGCCCACCTCTTTTTGCATCCAAATGACCCTGTCCCATCCAATAATGACATGGCAACAGCATCATCCCACGTGGTGGGTGACGTGCATTTCACGTGGCACGGCCTGATTGGCAGGCTGGACCACGGTACCCATGTGGGCTCCACGTCTGGTAGGCCAGCCCACCGCCCAAAACCTGAACCTAGACCTAAAAGGCAGACCTTTACAGAATTGTTGAACTCTTTGCCGTTCTGGCAATCCTTTTCGGGGGATGAAACGACACGGTGGATACCAGCCATCCCCTGCTGCAAATGCATCTAACTTGGTGCCCGCCACCGTACGAAGTTTTCAATTAGGACTATTATTGACTCGGGGATCTACGAGATAACTGTTCTATATTCATCGCAGCAGCAGCATCATCATCATTATGATCATCAATTTTAATAAATAAATAAATAATAATGAGATTCGAAATTATTAAAAAATATATTTTTTTTTATATGTTTTGGATCGTTTTGATATGCTGATCTTAAAAATAATTTTTTAAAAATAAAAAAATATTATTTTAATATATTTTAATACGAAAAGTTATTTAAAAAATAACTGCAACCACCTTCCAAACAAAATCTTTAATTCAGGTATAATTTGAACTTTCACTTTTAAGATAAGTTTAGAAGGGAGGTTGAACTAGTTTTTTATTGAGTTTTGAAAATTTTTTTATGTTTTAAAAAATTTTTTAATTTTAAAAAAAATATTAATTTACTTCATTTCTAAGTCTGTCTATATTTTAATTTTGAATATTGTATTGCTTATAAAAGTTTTCAAGCAAGTTTGGAAAAAAAAAAAAAAGAGAGGAAAAGAAGACTGTTGACACGTAATCAAGAGCTAGGAGCTCCTCCAACTCAGCTAATCGAGTCTTCCTTCACTAATGTCAAAATCTGTCTCAGCTTTCCATCTCGTGGGATCCACAAGCTTTAGAAACGCTAGAGAGAGTAGATCAACTTTAAAGTGCCACGTCAGAGTTTTATTCGTTTCTTTTACGTAAATTATAACCATTGGTTTTGGGCGACCCTTCAACTCCCACAAGACACAGGCCCATAGGCCGAACTTCTTTTTCTAGAAAAGGCTAAAAAAAACAAAACAACAACAATAATAATATAGACATAATATAAAGACAATGACGTCTATAGCTTATTGAGAATTTTATAGGTTAAAATAAAAAAAATATTTCTTTTGACGTCAATTCATCACTTGAGGCGGTGGTGGTGGTGGTGGTGGTTTTTTGATTTTGAGAGTCTGCTAGTGTGATTTTATAAAAATATCCTTGAATTTCAAGTATTTTTTTTATTAATATATAAGGGATTTTTTTTAAAAATTCAAATTCATTTTTAAAAATAATTTCAAACACATTCAATATAATTAAGTGTTTTGAGGAAATTATACTCTTAGAATTCCATCCATGTTGGTTTTAAATGATTGAATTGGTAAAATTGATATGGGCTAAAATACATGCTTTTTATATAGGCTTCATTTTAACTCCCTATGCTTGCTATTACTGGTGTAAGTCTTATTTTATAAGCCTTGTTTGGAGTGTAGAGATCTAATTTAATGTGCGTAAACTAGTTAGCGCAAGATATAATACATATAAAAAAAATAAAAAATAAAAGTCATTCTACGTGATAAAAATCCAAAAAAAAAACATCAGAATATAAATGATTGATTGGATAAAACTTGTTTAAAATGATTTTATTTTTCGAAGAAAAAAAAAATCCTGGAGGATAAAGATTAAAAAAAAATGATTAAAATGGTGATTTTATAAAATTCATTTAGCATAATTATTAAATAGGACGAACTCGGGTTGATGTGACACATTAACACAAAGAGCATATGATACATTTCACCTTGGTTTATATTATTATGGATAATACTATAAAATATAAACTAAATATCTTTATATAATCTTATAAATTAAACATCTATTTTCTCAAGTCTACATATAAATCAATGGTGCTTCCCAAATACATTGTACGTTCACGGGTGAATTACCAGCCTCCACAGGAAACAAAAATGTCAAGAAATTATTGTGAGATGCATCATCATATATTATAATTATGAAGGTTTAATGGGACTAATTAATTCCATGTTAGGAAGACAAAATTCATACAATCATGAAGTTGAGAGGGCGGTGCGACAATATTTACCATAGGGTAAACAGCTTGGCAAGGTCGATGCCAAGAAATAAAAATAAAATAGTTCTTAAGGACGAATGGCAGGTGGAGGATGGAAAACAGGTCACGTACGGGGCCGACTGCGCTAAGCACACAAGCACACAAAACCAAAAGAAGATGATGGCTTTCATGAAGATGACCTGACCTCCATTATTTTAGCCTTTTTCCCGATCAAAAGCATACAAACAACTAGCCATTAAAAATACTTAAACCCCATCTCCAGAAAATTTCCTAAACATCATTACCAAACATGCTAATCCCCGTTGAATTCAGTGAGGCTGAGGTGTCATATCCCACGATTCCTCAAAGTAGCTCCCTCACTCAATTGATTGAGCGTGAGGTCGGTTACTTTTGGTTCCGAGTATTATATACGTATTGAAAATTATAAAATAAAATTATACAGGGATATATTACTTGAAAATTTGATTTTTTTATTTTAAATAATTCTTTAAAGATTGAGTTGTTGCAAACTACAAGTCATCCAATTATTCGGGCTCCAATAATAATCTATACGAACCATCAATAAAAAATCTCTTAAATCCCTATTTAACAGAGAGAGATTGTTATGCCTATAGTGCTAGCTTTCTATTATGTGACTTATGTAATTTTTCTGTCTAACAAACAACCAATAAAAAATAAGAGATGTAAATTAATATTTATAGGAAAATCTGAAAAACCCTATAAATTAAAAAAATACCAATTTGCCCCTTGAATAATATACATATATTAATTCATGATAATTTTATAAATTAACTCAATCAAGTTCTTATTTGATTTTTCTAGGTCTATAAATGTAATCCATGTGTAAATTACATTCTAGTCCTTATATTTGTTGGCCCAAATATAAATTATAATTATAATTAAATAGAATTAAAGAAATTAAACAATTTAATTTATTATCAATTGAACAATTGATTAAATTGTATTTGAAGATTAGGTGCATCGTCTAGCAACATATCATGATCCCTCAAATATTGAAAAAGATATTAGTGGTTTGACTTAAACTTTTAGTGACTGGTTTCTTAGTGTAATCAATATCATTTCATCAATAATATCTCGATTTAACATTAAAGCATGAAGTATGTTTGCCTTCTTAAATAATGTTTGTTCTCCATATAATAGTTATTGATCGTTTGAATAAGATTTGAAACTCTTTTCAAATCTCATTCCATTCTGACCAAAGATTTCTCAGTCAATACTATTTGGGAACAGATGAAATATTTTTCTTAATTCACATAGAGTGATGCATCCTCTTTTGATCACTCAAATACCTTTATATAGTTCATGATATACCCAATGTTCGCTCCTTCGTTACCTCAATTAAGATAACATACAACATGATTAAAGCATAACATTCTCTATATAAGATAACCTAGTGATCTCAAGTCTAAGGATCACTTACATAACCGTTACGTGAGCCTTTCAATAGACATATATGATCTCTTCATTTGGAATTCTCATGCGGGTCAGTTCAATGTACATATCTTATGACAAACACCTACATATTAGTTCTAGGTATTCCTTATACCTAAACTTTTGAGATCAACTTCTTCATTTCATAAAGGAAAGAACATAATACGTATGAGTTTCTACAACTCTAATATTATTCAGTATTTAAAAAAGTATCGACCAAGAACATTTTAAGAACAATGCTTTGATGCAATATAAATCCTAGAATTATAACAACTTTATAATTTTTTTTGGAAAATATTTTTATCTCATGAACTTTATTTTTACTCTAAATTCATAAATTAAATATTAGATTCATTAATATAATATTATATAAATATTAAAAAAATTAAGTCTTTATTAATAATAAATATATATTTACATGAATATAATAATATCATGGATTGATGGCCTACAAAACATATTATACTAACCCTTACATCTCTATATAAACCCACTCTCATTGATCACTTTGCATCAAACACTCAAAGCAATCTTTCCTCGTCTTCTTGTGTGATAATCACTCCTTTCTATTTTGCTTCTTACAGTTTTCTTTGTATCCCATTTGCTTTATTTTCCTTTCAGTTCCAATGGCCACTGTCGAGGTAACTCATTCACTATTAATCAATTAATGTCCCTGTTGAGAAACTTATTTAACAGATGCTTCTTCTTAGTCATTTGATACATATCAAGTGTTAAAATTTGAAAAATCTTGATCAATTTTATGATCTTTACTTCTTGGATAATCATATTTGAAAACTCATAATCCTCATCTCTCTCTCTCTCTCTCTCTCTCTCTCTATATATATATATATATATATATATATATATATAACAAAAGGTAAAACCCCGTCAGCATTTTGGTGAACATTTTTCCTTATCACTGTGACACTTCAAGTAACAGTTCTTGAAAAATAGATAGCATCGGCATTTTGGTGAACATTCTTTGATCATCTGGTTATCCTGCAGGTTGTGTCAGCGCAGAGTGCACTTGCAGAGGAAAAAACTGAACAACCAATCAAGATTGAGACCGCCACAGAAGAAGCAGTCGCTGCAGCACCAGAGGCAGTAGCTGAAGAGCCAAAAGAAGAAGTAGAGACACCTGCAGCATCTGAAGAGGCCGTGGCACCAGTCCCCGAGGCCCCAGCTGAAGTTGAGACTAAAGAGGTGGTAGAAGAGACCAAGATTCTTGCAGAAGAGCCAACAGTGGTAGAGAAAACAGAGGAGGAGACACCTAAGGAAACACCAGAGCCGGTTGTTGAGGAGACAAAAGAGGAGTCTCCAGAGGAAGTACCTGCAGAGCAGGTTGTTGAAGAAGCTAAAGAGGCTACCGAGTCTGGTGAGACACAGGCACCAGAACCAGAAGTTGCAGTCGAAGCTCCAAAGGAAGAAGAAGAAGTCAAGGGAGAAGAGAAACCTGTTGAAGCAGTGGAGAAGGTTGAAACAGAAACCCCAGTAGAAAAGACTGAGTAATGAGGTTATGGGAAAAAGGTTTTCAGTCTCTCTAGTGGGTACTTGTGTGTAAGTAGAATCTTGCATGTCTAGCGAGTACGTACGCTGAGTTCTTATTCTAGCTAGTGGTTTAATAAGGATGTTATGTTAATGGGGTCTCTAGGCATGAAAATATCCCACTTAGATCACAGCAATGTGAACTCACCACATTAGCAGCATTTGATCTTCGATTTGGGGAAGAAATGCTTGGGGCTTCATTGGGGATGTCATGGATGAACTATGCCATGGGGTGTTGTTGTTGGTTCCAAGTAGGCTGATGAATTTTATAATGGTTGTGGTATTTTATAAAATAAGTAGCATGTTATGTTTGCTTTGTTTGATAATTGGAGCTCATGCTCTGCTTCTCTGCTTCTCTGCTTCTCTGCCTCTTGCCTCTGCACTTAGCGACACCATGTTTTCAGGTTTGTAAACTGTTGGTCCTGAGAATTTCTCGTATATGTGGTTTGCCATCGTCTCCAAATTAAACCCGGTTTGGTTTGCCATTTTCTTAAACTAAAATAGATGGTCTATCATTAATAAGCGAAATTAGTTAAGAGTAGCGAAGCTAAAAGGGGCAAGGAACCTGGTTAGCTAGTGCTACAGATGAATCAGATTCTCTCGAGTGTTGCCTGATAGACAGAGTAGCTAATAGACTGTATGGAAGAAGAAAGTAAATAAAATAAAATAAAAGGACTCCTTAACTAAAGATTTCAAAGGATAAAAAATGAGCACTCTAGATGATGAACTATAACAACATCCACACCACTTGACAACGGGTTTTTAAACATAACTACATCACGTTGCCTATAAAATTATAATTGTCTACCGGATTTCAATATGTACCACTGCCTCTATCAATTTTGGGCTTTCACAACTAACAGGGGGAGGGAATTTGATGGGGGTGCCGGAACTCAAAGCATGCCGGGATTGGTTGATGCCTCCAGTGACCATCATATGAGCAACCACAGGGCTTGAACCTGAGACCACAGAGGGAGCAAACCTCTTGGTCCCAAGCTCTTACCACTAGGCCACCACCTAGATGGTTTGGTATCCCTTATTTTGATAGACGACCAAGTGACCCTCTTCTTTGATGGACCGACTTCCCATACCTTTTTTTGGTGGACAAACCTCACATCTCCTCTTTTGATGAATGAATCCACGACACCTAGAATCAACCTCACCTATCCGCAAGATCGACCACACCTCCTCATGGGACTAGACTCACACCCTTTTCCTGGTCGACCTGAACTCTTGTCTCTATTCTCTTTCTTTGACGAGTCAACCATGCATCTCTCCCGATATATTTATTAAATCTAAACCAACCTGTGGATTGACTTGATGGCTGGACCAGTCTAGATAAGATAAAATACTGGACTAAACAAAAACTTGGTAAAATCCTGTCAACTTGTCGGGTCGACCCGTGACCTGGGCGACTAGACAAAACTCGGTAGGGATTCGTTTTTTTTTTAAATGTGTTTTTTCTCCTAACTAGAGACCCCTTTTTTTTTTTATATATTTTTTAGTTAGTTATTAACTCTTTTTAAATTTTACTATATAAATCCTAGAAGAATATTTTATTTTTTCAATATGAGATTTGAAACCCTTTAGTATATATACTCTATGATTACAAGAAAAAAGTTATTTTTTTCAATGTGGGATAAAAAAACCTTTTTGGTTTAAATACTTCAACTTAAAAGGATTACATAGTATTTTTTCAATGTGGAATAATATTTTTTTTGAAATAATCTTTTAAACTTTATTATTTATAACATGTATAGTTTATATTCATATGAATTGTTTCTTAATTTTTTTCATATAAAATATTAAAACTTCAAATATATATATTTTTTAATTTTTCCAGGTTGACCCAGGTCACTCGTGTAACCCAGGACCAGACTCTTTGGTCGGGTCAATCCTCGAGTCGGATTTGATAACTATGGTTTATACCCCCTCATCCAACTGCTAGATCCTAGATGCATTATCTCTTGGTCAAACATGGTTTACTCACCGCCAACTAAGAAGATAAAACATATATTCATTAAATGATCACATGTCCTCCTCCTATAATGGAGCCTAAGAATGACATTATAGCATGTCTATACCTAGGGATGGCCCTCATAATGTCATCCTTTTCACTCAGAAGTGAACTACCAGCCTTATCTCTATGCAAGTTAATGTGGCTCATGGCCATATAAACGTCCATTAGTTATAAAATAAAGGGGTCCAAAAATGGTGCTCACGTTCCTTTCTTCAACCTCTAATTGTCTTTTGTATCTTTTTTTTTTGCAACACATACAATATAACCTTAAAGATTTCATTCCTTCTACATTAGTGCTAACTTAAGCATCAAAGAGTTTACCTGACCAAGTTCTATGGGTCACCTTTTCAGTGATCTTTATCCAAGGTTGTTCTCTATGTGTTTTCTCCATGAAATTGGCTCAATACAATATTCAATATTCTCTCTAGGTGGATCTTCATGTGTTGTTTTTCATGAAACTGACTCCATATAATATTAGCTATGAGATTCTTTTTAAATGACTCTTCATGAGTTATACATAAACGTTCTTCAATCCTAGCACAAACTATAACTTCTCTCGGGTATAAAGACCTTCCTCACCTTATCTAAGTATAAAGACAACTCTCCTCCAATGTGTGTGGTTACACCATGCCTAAGTATAAAGGCACTACACCACCTAGCACAAAGGATTATCATAACATATTTTTGAAGTTATCCTAGATAAATCCTTAGCCACTTTAGAAAGTGTCTTGACTAATTAAACAAGATGGTCAAACAGTTTAACTTAATGACTCGCATCTCTAGAGGCTCGGTTCACACAAATCACATGTATGATAAAATTATTCTATCTCAAACTAAGTGAACCTCACTTTGAGATAATAAGCAACTAATACGGGTGTCAGGACTCGAAGCATGCTTGAATTGGTGGATCTCCAGAAGTGAGTCCTCTGTCAATAGGACAAACCATTTGACCCCTCTTTTTATGGACCAACCTTGTGACCTTCCTTTTATGGAATAACCACAAACCTTGAATCTTTTTTTTTTTGGCAAATAGACCTCACTTGATACGATCAAGTAAGGTCAAAATCAGATTTTGGCGTAAAATCTTTTACTATCCAGTTTTACACTATCAAGAATAACTTTCAACTCAACCATTAGATCGAGTTAAAATCTTTATAAGTGTTTCTAGACATGTTTTTCTATATTGGGCTAAAATTTCAGGTCAATCTAAGTTCAGGAAGGGATTATTTAAGAAGGTCAAAGTTACTAGATGAATCTTGTTAAATATGTTTGTTTAGACCTTCATCCATTGTTTGGACTATATCTAGAGATACATAAGGAAATATTATGAATAATGTGCTTGAAGTCAGGACTAAAATCTGTCAAGAATATGCTAAAATTAAAGAAACTATGTTTCCTTGTATATTATGGATTTCAATTAATACAAGGATTTCTTAATACTCTTGAAAACATGTATGACAGCTATTTACTTACTTATTCTACAAATATTCCACGAGAGACATTTATGGCAATAACTATTATCCATAATTTGCAAGGATTCCATATTCATTATAAAATGTATATGGTGGTAAGGAGAATTTTTATAATGGATATGTTAGCTTTGTGTATAATGGACTAAAATCAAGCAAGAAGAATTTTTTTTATGGTGCTTTTTATTTATTTATTTTAGTGTTGAATATTATTAACTTTGGACTTTATTATTAATCTCTGACCTAGATTTTTCAGTAATAATAAAAATTTATATTTAATCCAAGAATAAATAGGTTAATTAGAAAATAAAATAGATATTGAAAATATTAGAAGGATTTTTAAGGATTAAAAAAAACCCTTTGTGTATGTTATTTGAAAAGTAGGTCGAGATAAAATATCTAGTTGAACAAAAAAATAATTAAACTTAACGTGAGGGGCATTTTTGTAAGTAATGAGAAAACTGGTAATATAAATATATTGTTAGCTTCTATTGAAGCCATTGATAACTAACCAATTTTTTTGAAGAAATAGAGAGAGAAGCTAGAGAGAAAACCTATACAAGGCAACATACTCCTGCAACTATATCTCTAGCATCCACTTTTGTATTGGGCTGCTTTTTAGATAGATTGTTCTTCTCCCCACCCTCTACAATTTGATTAGAGGGAATTGCAAGATCAATTTTTGTTTGAGAGAAAGCAAAATAAAAAATATTATGGAAAAGAAACCTCCAAGAAAGTTTTGGTTGTTGATTGTTGTCTCTCTCTTCCATTGTTGGAGTAAGCTTATTTTTTGGTATGTGATGCACCTGGATGTGATATACATTCAGAACGATGGAGATTGAAAATGAACACTTTGGCATGAATTTGTTCATATTGAATAGTAGCTCGCCCAAATTCCAGATCAGTTTGATTTTATTATAATATAAAGAAATCTAACTGTAGAATTGTGGATATGTGTTGGTAAACATACTTATATATAATTTCACCACGAGGATGTGTTTGGTTTTGATTTTGTTATGAGTTGGTCCTGTTTAAGGTTTCTATCATTGTAGCAATTCATTAAATTACTCTACTGTAACAACTTGGATATTGTTGCATTTGGGTTACTGTTACTCTACAATTGAATCAGATTCTTTTTTTACCTGAATCACCATTAAAACGTGTAATACAGACAGTCGTAAGTCTAGTGTTAATGAATTAAATGATAAAATGAAACTTGAATATGTATGTACAAATTTATAAAAGTGAAATATGCATATATACTGAATCAATAGAAGGTTGCTATTCTAGGGATCTAATTATGAATCAAAAGGTTGTAATAAAATGATGGTGATGAATTTATCTTATGTTGACAGGAAATACTACCGCAGCTAGACCATAGTTTAGAGTAGGAGTAGGGACTTTATGTGCAACAAGTAGGTGTCTTATACCTTATTAATTTTATTTGTATCACTTGAAATGTTGTAATTGCAAGTTCTTTAAATATGTAATTCATGAATATTAATGAAAGAAAAGAAGATTGAAAGAAATTAAAGAAATGTGGACTTGATTAGTTGTCCAAGATAATTTGGAAGCTAATGATATCAATGCGATACATTGATATTGACATTTACTTAGATGAAAATATATTGGTTACGAACTTGATTAGCCACTCCTAAAAATAGAGGCTTATGATGTCAATGGGGTTTCATTGACATTGATATTAACATAATGAAATTAAAGTGTTGAAAATAATATTGATTAGCTACTCCGGGTTTGGAAAATTAATGATACCAATGAGTTGCATTGGCATCGACATTTCTTAAACTTGATTAGTCATTTCTGGTATGAGAAACTAATGATACCAAGAAGGATCATCGGTATCGATATTAACTTAGACTTGATTAGTCCTTCTGGGTATGAGAGACTAATGATATCAATGAGGTTCATTGGTATCAATATGAATATAAAAGGAATTTATAGAAATGAGCTTGATTAACTATCCCTGAAAAATAGGGAAGGCTAATGATGTTAATATGGACACATTGACATCAACATATACTTGAAAACTTGATTAGCTATCAAATGGAATGAAAGTTAATGATACCAAGTGGATTGGTATTGACATACCTCTGATTAACCATAGTCGAGGTAATGATTAATGATATCAATCTGATATTGACATTGATTAGTTGACTCGAGTTATAAGTGACTAAAGGTGTTATGATGTTAATTTAGATAATTAGAGTAAAAAAGATGATGGAATGATAAGGGAATCTATTTATATTCTTTGATGTGATAATTGTATATTAATTATTTTATTAATTGATGTTTTGTATGTTGTGCTTTTCAGGACTATCACATTAACATTAGGAGTAGAGTTACTTTATCTTTTTGTTTATATAGATTAGGTATATCATGTTCATTTTGGATTATCATATTTTTTTTTGAAGCATGTAAACTTTAATCCTTAACTTTTGTTTGTAGATACATGAAATTAAATGTTCACTTTTATATATGTATGTTAGATTTTATATAAACTCTTAAGCTTTGCAATTAATATGTTATATAATTAATTAGAGGTGTTATTGAGGTGAATTGAAATTATTGGTAAATGATTTATATAGATTACGATCCAAGATGATTGGATCAAAGAATTGAGGATGTGTGTAGAAGTGAAATAGGTTTAAGTCAATAACTTGGGACATCCTGTTATAAGAAAACTTTGCTGGAATTTTTGTAGAAATTGCGATAAAGCACCTATTAATTTGAAATAGGCTAACATTCTTGTAAAAAAAATATTCTAATATCTTTATAATTAAGAATGTGTTTTGTCTTAAAGAAATTTGGATTGTTACACTTATTCTAATTTGGGTTTGTTTTGGCTCATTAAATATTGTTTTAGAGTTTGTTTTAGTAATAGACTACATATGGTCCATTAGCTTGCAACCCAAAAAGAGCTTATTAAAGTTATTTAGAGGGGACTATATATTACTTTTATGAAAGCAAGTTTTGAAAGCTAGGATGATTTGAATAAACAAGACTTCTCATTTGTTTTGTATGTTGCAAACAACCTTTCTTTGCAGGGACAAAGCTCGTACACCGATTTATCAAAGATGAACTAGCTTTGTAGTGTCTTTCACATACTTTAGGTTCTTAGGTACATGGTTATCTCTGGATCGAAATTATTTTTCCAATACTTACCTCTAGGTCGGGGTTTCAAACCTGATATTCAGCTTTTTTGGGTTGATTTTCAATTTCGTTGTGGGTTGCATGATCACGTGATCACGAGGTTTGCATCATCATCTCTTTACGAGACATGACTTAACCAACCTCATCTCCCTACAAGATTGCCTGGTTCCTTCTCCATGATGGTCCCTAACTCGCATTCCTTTTCCTTGATGGATTAACCACACATCATTTTAAATAGAACTTATACCTTTAAATTCAACTACTATATCTAAGGTACACTAATTCCTAGTCAAACATGGTTTACTCATCTCTAACTACATAAACAAAATGTACGTTCATTAAATGGTTACATCTCTTTCTGTTATAATGGAGCCTATATAATGATGTTATAACATGTTTATACCCTTGTGATGTCATCATCTTCACTTAACAATAAACTACTAGTTTTATTTTTAAGTAAGTTAGTATGTCTCATGGCTATATAAAAATCCATTAGCCATCAAATAAAATTTTTTTAAAAATACCCTCGCATTCGCTTCTTAAATCTCTAATCATTTTTTTTTCATTTTCTCCCTAAACACACATAACACAACCTCAAATGTTTCATTCCTCGTACATTAGTGCTAATCAAATAACTAAGTTTTAAATGGAAATAAAATAATAGATGCAATATTAAACTTTCTAAATTAGAGATCAACTAATTATTTTTTTTATAAAAAATATAGACTAAATAAATAATGGAAAAACCTCAATTTAGTTCAAAACCTATATGTAAATTCTCGATTATATTCCAAATCTATAAATTTATTATGAATCCGGTTCCCAAATTTCTATAAATCCTTCATAAATAATTTACTCTTATTTTTTCTATTAGCCACGTATTCGTTATCACATCTGTCATGTCACTCTATCACGTCCCGAAAGGAAAATAATACCGGTAAATGGTATCTGTTCCTGTTCTTCCAGGAGAAAAACATGGCTGCTTCGTTAGCTAAAGCTACAGTACTAGCAAGAGGCAAAGATGAAGTGTATGTGGCAGCAACGCCACTAAGAGCCACAAAAGGACCCGCTCAGCTGCTTATGTCTACTACTTACTCTCTCAACCTCTGGGATTTGCAGCACTTTGTGGTTATCATCAAACCCAATTTACCTGTACCTCCTCAAAATTCTCAGGTTCTTGATTCTCTAGTTCATTCTCACTTCTCTGTTTTCCGGGCCTTGAAACTCATTCCCCCCATATTTGGGTGGTCCAATATATGCTTAAAATTGTTGTAGATGATGGGAATATTTTTTTTCGGTGTTAGATTGTTAATTACCAGTGTACCTCATATTAATCTATTTGATTTTTTTTGTCAAATTCTTAAGCTAGCAAGGTCAAACCCAGAAAAAATATTTGTTATTCATGGAATGAATTGCAAATACATGTTATCCATACGAAACGAAAATCTTGTTATTTATGTCTAATCAAGGCAGCACGCCATTGCTCTTGTGCTATAATAGGGGTTGCATTAATGTTTAGAAGCTGAAATCTAATACTGAAGCTCAATTATTTGTATTGTAGGTTATTGTTTTTGATTTTCAGCCAAAAGATCCTGAAAATATCTACACTGCACTTGCAGTTCTATCAGGTAGAGCAGTACCA